>NC_064809.1:134501482-134560849 GCF_023721935.1 Panthera uncia | reverse complement strand
GGGCAAGAAAGGAGACCATAGATATTAAAGGATATCTGAGATACAGCAACTGATTGCAGTGCATGGACTTTATTTGTATCCTGATTCAAAGGAATAAACTAGAACAAAATTACTGGATAATGGGAAAAGTCTGAGTATTATAATTACATTGCTAATTTTTTAGGTGTGTGCTAACTGTAGTTTACTTCTGTGTGACTCATCACCTTTTAACACATAAAACATCGGGCTGATGAAACACGTGGGAATTTTGTTTCAATGCAGGGCGGACGGTGGGATTGTGGACAAAACAAGAAAAGTAATGAACGGAGAGGAGAGCTGCTGATGCAGGGCATGGGCTTGCAGGACACTTTTTTCTCTTAGTTGCTGGAAATTTTCCATGATAAAGAGATAACAGTAAAATCAGAGGGTTGGAAGAGATAATCTAGAAGTTTCCTTCCAGCTCCTAAATTCTAGGACATTAACTGAAATCAACCCCAGTGAAAATTAATTTATCTCCACCTAACACATTCCCAATTTTAGTCATTAGAATCCTTTTATTACTAATGTGTTTCTAATGTGCATTTGGAAACTAATAATGAAAAAACAGCTAGGAAAAATATTCTCTTAAAAAACAGGATGGGGCGCCTGGGGGCTCGGTTGGTTGAGCATCCAACTCTTGGTTCCGGCCCAGGTCACGATCTCACAGTTGGTGGGCTTGAGCCCCGAGTCGGGCTCTGCATTGACAGCACAGAGCCTGCTTGGGATTTTCTCTCCCTTTCTCTGCCCCTCCCCTACTCATTCTCTCTCTCTCTCTCTCTCTCTCTCTCTCAAAATAAATAAATAAACTTTAAAAATAATAAAAAAATAAGAGGAATGAGTGAGATGTCCTTCTGCTACTTACAAGTATTATAAAACCATATTCATTAAATTGGGCTCTGGGGAAAAAAGACACAGGCACATCAAAGGAACAGGACTCTGCAATGGACACAAGAGGGGGAAGAAAGATTTGTCTCCCATCTAGACCATCTGGCGAGATTAACTTCACCCTTACAAAATTTAACGTTGGGGAAAACTGATAATTATGCAAATGACTCTTATCTACAGAAAGGCAGATCACTTGTGTCTGGCTGGAATGTAATTAATTACTGCCTTGTGCGCAGACCAGCGTTTGCATCTATGTTTAAGTCATTCCAGCAGGCCTTCAGTGCCTATAAAACACGTAGCTCTTTGACTTCTTTGACGGTTGTTGGTATCTCACTGGTTCTCTCTGTAAAACGTTGGAAATACAGAAAGGGATCCAAAATTATATAAGAATTTAATATATGACAAAAGTAACATTAAAATTAATGGAAAGGATGAGATTACTCACTAAATGGCATTGATACAACAATTAACAGCTAATATTTGGGAAACACTATGTACCAGTCAGCATACTAAATGCCTACATGAAATACCACTTGTCTTGGGGTGCCTCAGTGGCTCAGTCGGTAAGCGTCCAACTCCTAGTTTTCGCTCAGGTTATGATCTCACTAGCCCCAAGCTCCATGTCGTCGGGCTCTGTGTTAATGATGCGGAGCCTGCTTGGGATTCTCTCTCTCCTTTTTTCTCTGTCCCTCCCCTGTGCGAACTCCCGCACGCGCTTCCCCCCCACCCCCACCTCTCTCTCAAAATAAATAACTAAACATTAAAAAAAATACCATTCATCTTACTGGTATAGAAACGGAGGCACAGAGGGTAAGTAACTTTTCCAAGATGAAGATCAGACACCAATGATAAAGGAAATCAAGATTCAAATCCAAGCCGTCCTTTACCAAAGATTATATACTCTTAGATCATCAAGACATAAATAATTCACTTGGATCTATACTTCACTCCTTACTCAAAAATAAATTCAAGGCCAGTTAAAAATGTGGACAGAATACCAAAAAAAAAAAAACCCCTAAAATATACAGGTGCGTATTTCCACAGTCTAACTGGAGATGGCTTTATAAAATATGTAAAAAAAACAAAAACAAAAAACTAAAAAAACTTCAGAAACCAGAAGGATAAAATTGGTAAGCCTAACTAGATTAAAAACAAAAATTAAAACTTCTAAAAGGCTAAGAATATCATAAATAAATTCAAACAAACAATTAACTCTGGGGAAAGAAAAGTTTCCTGCATATGTGACAAAAACACTAATTTTCTGAAAATGCTCACTAATAACTTTATTTTAAAAGGTAAACTGACACACAAAAAAATGAACATGCTGGACAACGAAACAATTAACGAGAAATGGTAATCAAATCAGATTAGTGAAAGGCTACAAACCCACATACTCTCATGCTCTGTTGGTACGGCATTTAGAAATATTCCTAAAATTTTTAAATAAACAGACTCTGACTCAGCGATTCGACTTCCAGGAATTTATAATTCCAGATCTGCTGGTCCAAAACTGCAGAGACACCTACACCGGAGCATTATCTGTGAAAAGGTTTTTAAAACAAAACCCTGGAGGCAACTGAGGTGTATGTTGACAGACGGTCAATGAGAAAGTTCTGGCAGATCGATCTAGTGAGACACTGTTCACCTGTGAAGGAGGAGGAAGTGCACAAGACACACAGAAAAAGCAGTACTGGAACAAACCAAGAGGCAAAACACAGGCGTGTACGTACAAAAAACTCTGAAAGGAAAAGAAAAAAGTATACGCTAATATATCCGCAGAAGACAGGAGGGCTGGGCGAGAATGAGGACTTTTTGTTTCGCTGACTTCCGTGTGAACTTTTTTTATTTAATAAGCAAGTATTATCTGCATAGCACAAATATTTAATCCCTTATCAGTCTGTGGAATAAAAGATTACCCGTTCTCGTTCAAATGCCTACTACAGAAACATATTACGACTGAAGCTGGGGAACGCGGAGGGAAACAGGATGAGAAACCCACAACCCGAACATCATTTTCCTAATGGACAAATACAAGAAAATACAAAACTGAAGGAAATATTTTTCACTTTCAGAGGAAAGGCCAGGCTCACCACAAGCAACAAGACGAAGGCTCGAGACAAAGCTAACTGACCCGTCAGTCCTACGAGATAAACAGCACACTAGGAGCGACAACAATGTATCAGAAACTAGAAAAAAGAGTACACGCAAAATACCAAAGGCAGAAGCACGCACGTTAATGTGAGAACCTAAGACTATTTTCACTAAGGCGGCATGGAAAAAAAAAAAAGTAATTGTACCCCTCAGGATTTTAGAGGCACACAATTACGTAAATTAACACACAGATGATACAAACACGACTTTTCGTTCCAATTTTTCAGCCGCAGCATGGTAAGAACCTTCCTGGGTATCCTGTCCTACGGATACCCCAGCCGGGTAAACGCGGTGGTTTGCTGTCTGCTGGCTGGGGGAGACAGGGAGAGGAGGCAGGAGTGGGGAGCCCCGATCAGCGCATTTGCTGGTTTCCACGGTGTAAGTTTCCGAACATTTAACGATGGACTCAGAAGTCAGTACAGGCCAGCCCCGGCAGCCACTGGCTATAGGGTATATCGAAATATTGAGGTTAGAGGTCTTCTTAAAAACTACTGTGGCTTTTTTAAAACCTTCTAACTTAAAGGAGAACACACATACAGTAACGTGCACAAATCAGGAGGGTAGGGGTTAATGAGTTTTTAAAAAGTGAACTACTGGGGAAAGAACCATTCTACCCGTTCTGGCTTTAAGACAGAAGGGAAGGAAGATAGGACAGTTCTCAAAAGAAAACGGTCTATACATTTTTATCTATTGGTGCACCTGGGTGGCTCAGTTGGTCTGACTCCTATAGTTTTGGCTCAGGTCACGACCTTGCGGTTCGTAAGTTCCAGTCCTGCATCAGGCTCTGTGCTGACAGCACGGGGCCGGCTTGGGATTCTTTCTCTCCCTCTCTGCCCCACGCCTGCCTGCTCATTCTCAAAATAAGTCAATAAACTTAAGTTAATTTCTATCTATTAATATACAGTATTTCCTCCCATCTTAGAAATGAAACTATCTGAAAGAAATACACAAACTTTCCTCAATATAGAAAGTTCCATCGGGCGCCTGAGTGGCTTCGTTGGTTAAGCATCCGACTTTGGCTCAGGTCATGATCTTGTGGTGTCTGAGTCTGGGCCCCATGTCAGGCTCTGTGCTGACAGCTCAGAGCCTGGAGCCTGCTTCCGATCCTGTGTGTCCCTCTCTCTCTGCCCGTACCCACTCACACTGTCTGTCTGTCTCTCTCTCTCAAAGAAAATAAACATTAAAAAAACTAGTTTCATCAGGTCATTTCTTATGACAATATTGAAATTATCTGTACTATAAATACAAGTGCCCTGAAAAAGTTGAAAGCTGGGTCTTAACCAAGTACTAAGTTTTAGTTCCTTTTCTGTCTCCTGGAGAATTGATTTTTGAAACTTTTTAGAAGCACAGCTCACTGCTCCTCCTACTGGAAACAAAGGCAAATCTATCTCCAGGAAGGAAAGGCAGTAGGAAGTCGAGATTTGGCTCTTATAGCACAGAAATGAGAATGAAAGTACCAGCTTTGCCCGCGAGCGCAAATGTGGTCTGTAGGAACGCGGCACAGAAAATCCACAGCAAAGTAACCTTGAAACACGGTACATTCACCGAGAAGGAAATCTACCGTCACAGTAAAGTCCTAACCGCGGCCCGCGGTTACAAGGGAAGCTAAGAGGTTCGTGGCATCACGCACAGCTCCCTGGAAAACGCTATGGATCCGCATGGTGGGTGGTCCTGTGGAGGGCAGCCCCTCCCACCCATCATTCCCACAGACGTCAGTGTTACCGAGGACGTATACTTGACACAATAAAAATACGCCCATCTTGAGTGTATGCTACAGAGTTGTGTCGACATACACAGCCAGGTACAACCTTTCCATTACCCAAAACGTTCCCTCGTGCCCCCCACAATCAATTCTACCCCTCCACCTCCAGCCCCTGATGACCTTTCGCAGGCTTTGTTATTATTGGTAAGTTTCGCGCTCTACTCTGGCTACCCTCATGCAGCAGGTTTGCGATTCCTCTCTGCCTGTGTGACAAACACATCCCTTTCTACTGTTGAGTAGTATTCCAGAGAAAGAACCATTCTAACTTTAAGACAGGGGGGAAGGAAGATGGGACAGACAAAAATAAAGAGAATTCCTCACGCAAAGAGAAGGGAAGCGGAATCGGCATAAACTAGCTTCCATCCCCTTGGTAAAGACTCGAATGATCCAGGGCAGCCTTGAGAAGAATAAAAAAAGATACTTGAAGAAGCTGACCAGGCTGGTGTATGATCGCGAATCTCCTACAAGGACAGAAGAAACAAACTTTCTGGAAGGCAATTTAAAATGTGTACCAGAAGCTTTAAAATGGGATACACCCTTACAGGCGGCAATTTCACGCCGAGGCTAATACGAGGGAAACGTACAAAGATGTACCTGTGAAGGCATGTACCACAGCCCTGGCGACAGTGAGCACAAGTGGGAACAACCTGAATGCCAGACGGGCAAGCTGTGGCAAGTTCTTTACTTACAATGCTACCCTGGCTTTTCTCACGACATTCACAATGGACTGTTTATGCAGTCAGCCAATACTAAATGCCTACTGTGTACCATGAACATAGGAACGTAAGAGTCAAAACTTTTACCCTCATAAAACTTACATTCCGTAGAAGAAAAAACAGAAACTTACAAAAAGCACAGCATGGTTTCATTTTTCAGAATACATGTTTGTGCACGTGTGCATGCATGTATTTGATGTTAGCTGCCTGGAAAAATACGTTAACCAGATTTTTGTTTCAAGTCGTTAACTCTGGATGGTAGGAAGACAGGCACTGTCTTCCCTTACCTGTGTTTTCCTAACTGTTCCAAACCGAGGATACTGTCCTCATCCATTCGGGCCACTGTAACAGAACACCGCAGACTGGAGGGCTCAGAAACAACATTTATGCCTCACAGTTCTGGAGGCTCAAGTCCACGGTCAGGGTGCCTGCACGGCTGGGTTCCAATGAAGGCCCTCTTCCGGGCTGCAGATGGCCAACCGCACCATGTCCTCACGTGGTGGAAGGGGCAAGGGATCCTTCCGGGGTCTCTCGCGTAAGGGCACTAATCCCATTCACGAGGGCTCCGCCCTCAGGACCTCAAACCTCCCATGGGCCCCACCTCCGAACAGCATCACATGGGCCACCAGACTTTCAACATACGAATTTGGAGGTGGGGCACACTCAGTCCGTATGTTACTTACGCACTATATTTTAAAGCTTTAAAAGAGAAATTCTCGTGGAGGACCAGACTAGGTCCGAAAATCTCCCTTTCCCTCTCTCAACCAAGGTTATGAAACCTGTCCTCGTACCTCATCGTCAGCGTGCTGCTCAGAGGTCAGCTTCAGCACGATCTTGCACTGATTCACAAACGTGCTTGCAATCAACTCGGCATGGCTCAAAAACACAGGGATGTCATCCTTGGTCAGTGGCTCATCACCCACGATTTTCGCTATCATAAGGTCCAACAAGGTAACTCTGTGAAACATAAAAAAATTTTACATAAATACGAAATATTGAAATTGCACCATACTAAAAATATTTATAGAGCGCATTTTTAAGAGGATGTTTTAATTTTTTAAATTCCTTACTTTGTTTATAATGTCTAACTAGGGCAAATATTTTTTGTGAATAAAATCAATCTTCATCAGTTACGTGTTTTTTCAAACCTTGACTTCTCTGATGTGACGTGGCTACAGAAACGAGCCCCCGTTATATGCCCTTTACTGTGAGCCCTTAATTCAGTTATTTCAGAAACGCTGTCAAGTGTTATAACACGTCCACAATATCAACAACAGCGAAGTTCAGGGGACTCACATCCATTCACAGCTCACTCCTGGGCTACTGAGCACTTTACACACACGGATCTCATTTACTCTACCGACACTCCAAGAGACAGGCACTGCCACTGGCCTGCACTAAGAACGGCAAACAGGGCTCAGTGAGGCCAATTCACACGCCCCGTATCACACGTGCCGAGCTGCATCAGGACCCAGACACAGGATTCCAGCTCTCACTCCTGGGCCACAGGCCTCAGCCACTCACTTCGCTGTCCTTCCTGTGAAGGCTGGCTTTGTTTATTTCATCATTTTAGTTTACCAAGACATAAATCTGAAGACCAGACCTATTTGATTTTACATCAACACTTATATTATCCCATAAGTATTTCTATTCAACAAACTCTTTCCTTCTCTGAGAAAAAAAAACAAGTCTCACCCAGGGCAATCTATCCAGCATAAACCAAGCAGGATGTTTCTCAAAATTACGCTCTGACTTGAGATTACATGTATAATTCTCATTTATTTTTAAACCAGAAAGGACAGGAATGCTTAGCAAATAGGGGTAATTCACTTACAGGAGGCTTGGAGCATTTCTTACCAAACAAACAAACAAAAAAAAGAATTTGCAAGTTTCAAGCATGAAATGAAACTATACCAAACTCTTCCTGTATTTTTGCCAAATGATGGGAAAGATCATCCTTCTGGGGAGAAAAAAAAAAAATCATACACATACCTTACTGGTTTTCAAAACTCCTAAAACCTTCAGATTTCTCACAGCAATTATTAACCCAAAATGAAACAGATGACCCCCTCAACTGAGTACAAAAGAACAACAAACAGTGCAGTACTAGGGTTATTTTTGTTTTCCCTTATTCACACAGAAGCTTTAAAAATGAATGGGGTGCTCTCAGGCCGTAAAGCCAGGCTTTCCGCTTTCCCCAGGGAGGTCGACTTTCTGGGAACGCTGGGGAGGAGGCTACCTACTAGGTATGATCCAAAAGGAACCCAGATGTCTGCACTAAAAATATTCTTTTTAAACTGGGAAAGCGTGACAACGGCTGCTAGGTATGACAAGTCATAAGCTGTGGTTTCAGGGAACTCAGCGCCTCGTGGACTCAGAACAGAGCACACAAAAAGGAGGAGGAGACCCTGAAGGGGTTGTGTGAGGTCCAAGACAGAAAGAGTAGGCCCAGGGTGGTACCCAAGTTCATCAGGCAGAAGCAGGAAGGCCCTGGAGTCCCAGGGGACACACGGAGGGAGGCCTGGAAGCGGCAGCTGCCAGATAAGGTAATAGATGCAGATGCTGCCTTCATTACAGGCTCACCAGAGGCCGTCCACCCCTCACACTCCTCCCTGCTCGGGCGAAGCACCTCTACTGTGTGACTGTAACACGGGACAGCAGAGCAGACGAGGACTTAAGTGATTTTGGGGGGGGGGGGGGGGGAGGAAAAACCAGAACATGAATGTTCAAAATAAAAAACTACAAGTCAAGTTTAACTATCACCTGAGAATCAGTTATACTTCATTAAATGATCTGACTTCTATTCTGTTATCTGTCAATAAAAACCTTTAACGGCTCCCATCATTAGGGAGTGGGTCCAAACACTTTCGTCTGCCATTTACAAGGGGGCTGGCCCAACCAGAGGCCCCATCTAACTGCCCAACCCCCCCTACATCTAGCCACCATCAAAAACCATCCGTCTCATCAAAATGTGGGACTCACGCGTGGGACTTAACAGCTCAAGGAAGAGTTTTTTTTCCGAAATCATGTATTTTAACGGTGGATTACATTTGCCCCTCCATTTCTAAGCCAGAAAACATGTGTACTGAAAAGTACCGTGTGATCAGGGACCGGGGGATGTCATGCGGGAAGCCTGACTCCTTCCAGTTGCAGGGGAACCACTCTAGACACTTCCTTGGAAACAGAATACCAGTGCTACTCACTCACTGACTTGGTGACTCTCCCAGAGGTGAAGAACGAAAAAGCGAGACGTCAGAGACTAGCTATCTAAAGTCACACATCAGTGTGAGAGTCCCCCATCCTTCAACCCAGAAGTCCTCACTCGGGCTGCCACAGGCTCACCGGACACACCCCTTAATGCAGACCGAAGCTTCTGTAATTTTCTCTCTCGACCACTGGCTGTCATTAGCATTCTACTTCTGATTCACTTCTGATTAAATAGTTACACAGTCTGCCCTCAAAATCAGGATTCCCATTTCATTAAAAAAGAAAAAAAAGCCAATATATATATATAGAGAGAGATATATATACATATAAGGGAAATATATACATTTAAGGGAAAATTCTATAGCAAAATTTATATCTGAAAGTCCTGCTTAGATTAATGCAAGCTCAATTTTTTTTATTTTTTATTTTTTTTTTACATTCATTTATTTTTGAGAAACAGAGTGAGACAAAGCATGAGCAGGGAAGGGGCAGAGAGAGAAGGAGACACAGAATCCGAAGCGGGCTCCAGGCTCTGAGCTGTCAGCACAGAGCCCGACGCGGGGCTCGAACCACAAACCGTGAGATCATGACCTGAGCCGAAGTCGGACGCTCAACCGACTGAGCCACCCAGGTGCCCAATGCAGGCTTAATGTTAATAGCCACACCTGTACCACCCTGAAATGGGTAAGGTGGTTGTGGGGGGACTGGAGTGAGGTACCAAGAAGCAGGGGGAGCTTGTAAGGGCGTGAGTTCTATGAGCAGGGCACGTAATAATAGTCTCTCCTTCTGGAAATAAAATGTCTGCAATTTGGGGCTCCTGGGTGGCTCAGTCAGTTGGGCGTCCAGCTTCGGCTCAGGTCACGATGTCACGGTTCATGAGTTCGAGCCCCACGTCGGGCTCTGTGCTGACGGCTCGGAGCCTGGAGCCTGCTTCGGATTCTGTGTCTCCCTCTCTCTCTGGCCCTTCCCCCGTTCCTGCTCTGTCTCTGTCTCAAAAATAAATAAACGTTAAAAAAAAAATTAAAAAAAAAAAAAGTCTGCAATTCAACTAAGGGCTGATGGCCCCAACGAACTGGGAATTTACATCTGGACCGCCCCACGGATACCATCTGTTGAATGGTGTGCCATAAAGGCCAAAACCTGTATTAACCTGGACAAGCTAACCAAGATGCAGGCAGGCACAAAGCCGTGGCCGAACTAACCTCGCTAATCCCTAAGTTACAGGCATACGAGATTCCTGTGTGGTGGGGAAGGAGACTGTTGATCCTGGCATCAGACACGCTGAGTCCAAACACTAGGCCGGCCACCTTTGCAGGGCAAATACCTTAACCCACAAAGCCTCAGATCCCGACGTGGAAAATGGCAAGAATGACACCTATGTCGCGGGGTCTCTCGAGGATGAAGTGAAAAGGCTGTAGGGTGCTACCCGGAGGGAAAGTCAAGGACGCGGAAGAGCAGGAGCACAAAAGCAACTCACTGACTGAGTGATGACCGCATGCCAGGCACTGCTCCCTTCATCCTACGCTTCAGTTAGTTACGGCCACGTCACGGGGAGGCTACCAGCCGTACCCCTATTCGACAGAAGAAACACAGCTGCACAAGAGGAGGTAACTTCTCCAAAGCAGTGAGCCACGGAACCACCGCCGCTGTGCGCGTTACCCTGCTACAGACGTCACAAGCCTGGAAACTGCAACAGTGTTTTCCGAGGGCAGCTGTGTCAATCTAACGATAGTGCGACTCGCTGGGAAGGGGGACCAGAGAACTGCGTAAGCGCAGACCCTCATTTCTGCCAATCAGTCACGGGAACTGCCTGGGACTCCGCAGCCACCACTTCTCACCAAGCTGCCTGGAGTCAACCGAGGGCACAGCCCAAAGCAGCTGCTCCAGGAAAGGGCAGCAAAACACGCCCAGCACCTTCCGGCCAGGCCCACCCACACGAAAGGCAGGGGCGGTGTCTCGCTGTCACCTCGAGGCCCCAGGGACCAGCGGCAGGCACTTAATGAACACACCGCCCGTTTCACTGACCGATCCTCACACGATTTTAAATCTAGCAGCCGCTAACCCGACGGGCCACTGCAATTCAGCAGGCGGGGGCCGCGGCCAGGGCACCTCCTCAGGCGATTCGGGGGAAGCACCACGTATCCCCACAGGGTTCTCGAGTGGAGCCCCTCACGGGAACCACAAAACACAGGACACGGTCTCAGCGCCGCCACAGAGGTGGCGACCACCTAGAACATCCATTCTAGATGCACAGGAAGCACGTTCATTCACTGCCTGTCCCTGTTGAGAAAAACTCAATCTTTTCCATCCTATTAACCTGCAAACGTACCACTCTGAGCGCAGGATTCCCCGTTACTGCCTGAAAAGGGGTCTGCGGGGAACCCAAGAGCCTCTCCTCGATCACAGACGGAGTGCCTCTGCTGAGCCCCCCACTCCCCTCCTCCCTGCGCCCTCCCCCCCACCCCGCTGCACACACACCAGCACAGACACCATCAGCACCGAGGCCTCAGGCCCTTCCGCCAACTGTTCGAGGCGGTCACCACAAAAAGCTCAGATGAGCTCTGAAAAGGACCTAAATGCACGACTGTACAGCTGACCCCCGAACAACACAGGGGACAGAGGCAGCGACCCCCTATAGGGTCAGAAATCCCTATTTCACTTTTGACTCCCCCCAAACTTAACTACTAATGGCCCACTACTGACAAGAAGCATTACCAATAACATAAGTTGATTAACACATATTTTGGATGTTATATGTGTTATATACTATATTCTTACAATAAAGTAAGCTAGAGAAAAAAAAAAAAGGTTATTAAGAAAACCATAAGGTGGGGGGTCGCCTGGGAGGCTCAAGTGGTTAAGGGTCGACTCTTGATTTTGGCTCAGGTCATGATCCCAGAGTTGTGGGATCAAGCTCTGGGTCAGGCTCCACCCTGAGCATGTACTCTGCCTAAGATTTTCTCTCTCTCTCTCTCTCTCTCTCTCTCTCTCCTTTGCGCTTCACCCTTGCTCGTGCTCTGTGTCTAATAAAAAAAAGATGAAGAGGTGCCTGGGTGGCTCAGTCGGTTGAGGGTTGAGCGTCCAACTTCGGCTCAGGTCACGATCTCGCGGTTTGTGAGTTCGAGCCCCGCAACGGGCTTTGTGCTGACAGCCCGGAGCCTGGAGCCTGCTTCAGATTCTGTGTCTCCCTCTCTGTGGCCCTTCCCCATTCATGCTCTGTCTGTCTGTCTGTCTGTCTGTCTCTCTCTCTCTCTCTCTCTCTCAAAAATAAATAAACATCAAAAAAAAAAAAAAAAGCTTTTGAAAAAAAAGATAAATAAAAATTTTTTTTAAATTGAAGAAAAAAAAGAAAACAGAAGGAAGAGGAGAAAATACACTTACAGTCCTATACTTACTGGAAAAACTGGCACATAAGTGGACCTGTGCAGTTCACAGCCATGGGCTCAAGGGTCAGCTGTACATTCACGAGGAGGAGAGGCGGGGGCCAGGACGTTCCAGGCAGAGAAAGGGACACATGCAAAGGCAAGCAAGTACAGGGAAGGCCTCAAGAACTGAGAGGAGTTCTCTGTTGCCACAGTGTGGTGACCGGGAGAGAAGGGGCAGGGGTTGGAAATGAAGCAACATTATAAAGGGCCTCAAACAGCCACACCACGGAATTTAACCGCGTCCTGGGCAGGCAGGACCTGCCACTGAAATGGCAGGGTGAGATCCATGCCGGCAGTACGGTAGGTAACAGAGAACGGGAAACAAACATCAGAACAATCGGACTTTAGGCCGCTGCCCTGCCATGGTCATGGCAGCCTGATTCAGGAGAGCTGAACAGCAGAAGCAACCTAAGTGTCCACCGACGGATGAGTGGGTAAACAAAACGTGGTCCATCCACACAACGGAAGAGGATTCAGCCTTGCAAGAGGAAGGAGAGGGGCGCCCGGGTGGCTCAGTCGGTTAGGCATCCAACTTCAGCTCAGGTCATGATCTCGCAGCTCGTGGGTTCGAGCCCCCGGGACGGGCTCTGTGCTGACAGCTTGGAGCCTGGACCCTGATTCGGATTCTGTATCTCCCTCTCTATCTCTCAAAAATGAATGAAAGTTAACAAATTTTTAAACCAAAAAAAAGGGAAGGAGATTCTGACACCTGCCACAACACGGACGAACCTTGAGAACATTATCATAAGTGAAATAAGCCAGTCAAAACAGGGCAAAGACTGCAGGATTCCACTTACGGGAGGCACCCGCTGTCATCAATATCAGAGGGACAGAAAGTCAGATGATGGCTGCCAGGGGCTGGGGGAGGGGCGACGGGGAGCTGTTAACAAGGAAGCTCTGGTTTTGGAAGATGAGGAAGTTCTGGAGGCTGGCCACACAACGGTGTCGTGTACAGAGCGCTACTAAACTGCACACGTGAACACGGTTACAGTAGTACATCTGAAGTTGCGTGTCCTTTATCACACTTTTTTTAAATCTTGTTTCATGTTTGTTTATTTTTGACACAGAGAGAGCATGACTGGGGGAGGGGCAGAGAGAGAGGAAGACACAGAATCCGAAGCAGGCTCCAGGTTCCGAGCTGTCAGCACAGAGCCCGACACAGGGCTTGAACTCACGAGCTGTGAGATGGTGACCCGAGCCAAAGTCAGACACTCAACCAAGTGAGCCACCCAGGCGCCCTATCACAATTTTTTAAAAGGCCACAGCGGAAGTCCAGTCAAAGAGGACGTAAGGGTAAAGCAAAGGTGTGGTGAGAGCGAGCTCACCAGACACGGGGATGGCACCCTCAGCAGGGCCACTGACCCGGGAACCCGAAAGGGGACCCTGAGGTTTCCGACACAGCAGACGGTATAACCCGAGTAAGCGTGCTTACTGGATAGACCTTCCCGACAATAAGAAAATTCATTCGCAGGGCACCCGGGTGGCTCAGTTAAGTATCTGACTTCAGCTCAGGTCATGACCTCATGGTTCAGGAGATCAAGCCCCACATGAGGTTCTCTGCTGTCAGCATGGAGCCTGCTTGGGATCCTCTGTCCTCCTCTCTCTGCTCCTCCCCCGCTCATTCCCTCTCTCTCTCTCTCTCTCTCTCTCTCTCTCTCTCTCTCTCACACACACACACACACACACACAAATAGATAAATAAATAAAATAAACATTGAAAGACAAAATTCATTTGCCTCATGTTTTCATCCCAACAACCTTTTCTGGCACCTGTGACGTGCCAAGCACTGTCTGGGAAACGTGGGCACCCCAGAACCAAAGACTAAATCCATTCCCTCTCAGGCTGACAGCCCAAGGGCGCTGTCACAAGGCAGCACGCAGGTGTGTGACACAATACGACGTACAATGAGTGACACGAGGAAATGAAAGCACTTCTCCTTTGGAAGAAAAGTAAAGAGGGGCGGTGACACGTGAGCAGACGCTCCATGAAGGGAAGCAGTGGCTGCGACTTTTTTTTAAATAAAAACGGAAAATGTTTAGTCTGGCACCGTCTTGGTTACGTAATGGAGCAGCCTAAACACTGATCTTTTGTAAGGAATATGAAGAATACAAAATTGCATATTAAAATACAACTCAAGGGGCACGTGGGTGTCTCAATCGGTTGAGCGTCCGACTTCGGCTCAGGTCGTGATCTCGCGGTCTGTGAGTACGAGCCCCGCGTCGGGCTCTGCGCTGACGGCTCGGAGCCTGGAGCCTGCTTGGGATTCTGCGTCTCCCTCTCTCTCTGCCCCTCCCCTGCTCACACTCTGTCTCTCTCTTCAAAAATAAATAAACATTAAAAAAAAAAAATACAATTCAACCAGGCATTATTCTCCTCGCATTCAGGTATTCCTCACTGCAAAGCCATTTCCTAACTTATAGCCCTGTTCCTTGTGTCACATATTTTAGGTCAAAAACTACGAATAATTCTTTTTCTGCAACAGAAGTATGCATATGGTGGGGCGGGGGCACTGGGTTTATAAACACGGCATTTATTTATTTATTTATTCATTTATATTTTTTTAGCGTTTATTTTTGAGACACAGAGAGACAGAGCTTGAACGGGGGAGGGTCAGAGAGAGGGGGAGACACAGAATCCGAAGCAGGCTCCAGGCTCTGAGCCGTCAGCAGGGCTCAAACTCATGGACTGAGATCCTGACCTGAGCCGAAGTCGGACGCTTAACCGACTGAGCCACCCCGGCACCCCATAAACATGGCATTTAAACTGACTTTAAAAGCACAAACTTTTCCTCTTTGTCAAAGATATTAAAGATATGAGAGTTCCTCAACAAGACTACAAAGGAGCATACACGGAACTGTTGGAAGCCAAATATACCGTAAGAACTTCAAAACCACAGCAATTATACAAATGGTGACTACAATCAAAAGATTAACATTTTTTACAGTTTTTCATCATTAGACCTGGGATTTTTAAGTTAAGTTTTATGTTTCCCGAGGCAGTGTCTCCAGTAAGGCTAGGAAAGCCACAAGCCGCCGGAGTCATACTGGAAATCGTTTCACACCGTCCTCTCCGTGTCCAGGTCTGGAAACCGAACCCCAACAGGGTAAAGGGCCCGGCTACGGGCACGTGAAGAATCACCATCACAACGAGGCACGGAGCCAAGGTCTCAGTGCTCTGAGGGCACTCTTCTTCCCACTGCCACGGCAGGGAGGTGGCAGATGGGCACCAACTTTGCCGGAAATACCCATGGGTCCCTACGAGCTTTGGTGGAGCACGTCCCACATCGTCACACCGAACAGGAGCACGTTGCAAGTCTACAGACAGGCATCAAGGGACGAGCCTGACATTGTGCCGGTCACAGTTTTCGAGCGCGCCCTCACTGAACGATGCCATCAACCTGGACTCCGCAGCCCCACGTAAATCACTGCCTGTTGTGGCCGAGCGGTAATGCTAACCAGCCAATTTAAAACCATTCCCGACCCAGAAACATGTAGTTAGAGATTTTGTGCCAGCTAAGAAACCACACAGTTTTTCATTCATGTGTACGGGATACTCTATATGGAATGCTAAATACTCAAAACCACACTGGTTTTTGGGGTTACCTTTCTTGATTGCTCATTTTGGCATACATGGCTTTCACCAATTCCGGGCTTTTCAGAAAATGGTCTGTAATAATCAAGAACCTAAGAAAAAAGGAGGAAAAAGTGTGGTTACCAGAAACATAGTAAAATGGACATAGCCTTATCTCTCTATAGGCGTTTTATACATAAAAACATTTCTTTTTATTGAATTTTTGATTTGCTGCAATATTGAAATGTTTTAAGAGGTTCACAGGCGATGTTTCCATTAACAGCTAAAAGAAAATAAAAACCCTCAAAATAGGTTTCTCCAACTTTACCTCTGAAAAATGTACTGATATGATTCATTTATTCCACCGGAAGGAAGGGCCTACTCTGTATAGGTTTTATCTAAGTTTCATTTTCACAGTAACATGAAATTGACCTACAAGTTCAGATATAAACAGAAAACACATTAAACTGTTTTACTCAGAACGTTAAGTGCTAAAATCAACCAGAGCAACGGGACATGTCATACATTTTATTTAAACATATGCCAACAGCCTGGTAAGGCACACGGGCTTGATTACCTCGTCCGTAAAAGCTCTCGAGTTACCAACAAAACATCCTCACTGTCAAGCAAACCACTCATCTAAACTCAGAGATCAACGTATGAAGACCCGGAGGCAAAGATTACCAGCGTCCTTCTTCAAAGTACCCCTGTGACAACTAAAAAGACTGTGTCGTATTATTAATTACTTCTGAATCGTATCTGCCGGAGGGCGTCTCCAGTCTTAGGAACTAAAGAGGATACTGTTTATAACCATGGTTATAGCAGTAAGGGTGACTGTGAAGCATTAAATATATTTATGGACACGGTTTATCTAACTCTTTAACCAAAAAGTTAACAGATGTGTTTCAGCATAACCAAATGATGCAGATTAACGACCACAACACGTAGTCACTCATAAAACACCAAAAGCTAAATAAGTATTCTATTTCTTCCACAGCCTTCAAAATAACTGGTTGACACTTTGATACGAAATATTTCTAGTAATAACGGATATATTCAAGATTCTCAGACAGTTTTCATACAAGGTTAAGTCCTCAAACTGCAACGACAGAAACTGACGCATTTCAAGCCAGGTACGCAGAAGTGATCGTAAAGCACGTTCATAATCGAGCTTTCTGGAGCTCAACACATTTTCCCAAGAACATTCGTTCAAAGCGCAATGCTCCAAACGGCCAGGAGCTAGGTCAGAAGCCGTCTTCCCAAACGCTAACAGTGGAGAAAGATTCACACACAGAGAATTAGACAAAAATGTCTTAGGGGCAACATACACACTTCATGGATCAGAGTAAAAGCAAAGTTTATCTAACCAGAGGGCCAGGGCAGGACGTTCAGGAGGCTGGAGGAGAGCAGAGCATTTAAGTTACCGGTGACAAAAAGGACTTGGAAAAACAGCATGGCAGTGCGCTCAGGGAACCACAGCCAGGAAAACACGACGAGGGTTTAAAGAGGGTTTCAGGGGGCGCCAGGGTGGCTCAGTCGGTTAAGCGTCCGACTTCGGCTCAGGTCATGATCTCGCGGTTTGTGGGTCCGAGCCCCACGTCAGGCTCTGCGCTGACGGCTAACTCCATGACGACCATGCCCTCCTTTGAGACACTGGGCATGGCGCCCTTTCTTTTTTTGACCAATTTTACTGATCTTAAACAATCTTGCCTTGGTTAATTTTTTCTAGTGTGTTTCTGTTTTCTGGGTCACTGACTTCGGCCCCGATTATTTACCGTTCGCTTTTTCCTGCCGCCTACTCAGGTTTTACTGTGCTCTTCTGTCTTCACAAAGTACAACCTAAGGTCACTGCTTTCAGACCTCTCTTCTTTTCTGGTAGAAACATTTAAAATTATAAATTGCCTTCCAAGCACTGCTTTAGCTTTATCCCACAAATCCTTAGACTCTCCTTATCCTTCAGTTCAAAAGACTAACTTGCCCTGTGATTTCTCCTTTGACAAATCAATTATTTAGATGAGCTAATTGCCAAAAACTTGGAATATTTCTAGATATCATCTGATTATGGTTTTCTAATGTAAATTCACTGCGGTCAGAGACTCCGTCTCTGTCCTCAATCATTCTCATGTATTTACTGAGACTTTACAGCCCAGACTATGGTCCAGATTGGTGAACATGACATGTGCAGTTGAAAAGAAAGTAGATTTTTCCAAGTTCTGAGATGATATCCTACAACCTCTCTCAGGTGAAGGTGGTTCTGAGTTCATCTATGTCCACACTGACATCTGTCCACTCCAGTGAATGGCTGAAAAGCAGGAGTTAACATCTCCAACGATCGCTCCCAATTCCAAGCATAAAGGACTCACAACGTACCCTCCTACCTCAGACAACCATAAATGCAGGGAAAACACAACGCTACAGTTTTTAGACAACCGACAAAAGACCCGAGTCAAGTAGGTTGTGGAAATAAAAGGCACTTTGGAGAATTTCTTCCTAAACAAATAAAATATTCTAGTAAGTGTGTGATAAGTGTGATTTCAGGTCAGTATGTTTATAAAATCCTTACGGCCCAACAGCAGACTGGGACACACTCGGTGGAGGAAGGGGTTAAGTCTCCCCCGGTGGAGTGGGTGCTGAACAGGTGGAAATGGAGCTGCAAGTTTCCAGGGACGTGGGGCGGTGAGGGCAAGGGCGATGGGCAGGGACAGAGGAAAGGCGCGTCCCAGTCACCGTGGCGCTCGGCCGCTGCGACCATCTACAGCACCTAGAGCAGAAAGGAAAGCGGATCCGCACTCGCACCTTTACACCGAGAAGTGCAACCACAGCAAACAGCTAAACCTCAAAAGCGAAATGACACGACACTGACGAAACCCTGAGTAGGGCAAAGACCTCTGCGTCCATCACCAAAAATCTATAGGACGTAAAAAGACGGACGACTTCATCTACCAAGACATCAAAAAAAAATGTTTAATGTTTATTTATTTTGAGGGAGGGGGCATGAGTGGGAGAGAGGGGCAGAGAGAGGAAGAGGGGATCCCTAGCAGGCTCCACACTCAGCAGGGAACCCAACGCGGGGCTCGATCCCACAACCGCGAGATCACGACCTGAGCCGAGATCAAGAGTCAGATGGTTAACCGACTGAGCCACCCGGGCGCCCCTCAAAAATTTTTACATAAAAAATGCCACACGCAAAATCAAAGGACAAGGAAGTGAGACAAATATCTGCGTTTTATTTCACAGAAAAGACCACTGGCCCTAATTTAGAAAATACTCTTCAGCTACAGATAAGACCGACCTCCTAAAGGAAAAACAGGTCAAGAAAATGAGAACGAACATAAAAGAAAAATAGGCTCTTCAGCATCTAAAACGGTGCTCGGCCTCGTAACAAGAAAAACAGGAGATAAAACTCTGTAGCGATGCCACTTCAAACCTCGGCAAGATCGGCGCTTCCAACACTTTGAGAGCACACTCTGTTAGCACCGAGGTAGCAAACCGGGTCCTCTCAACGGCCAAGGGGAGTGTCCGTTGGTACAACAGCTACGAAGGACCTCTTGGCAGTATCTGTTAAAATATAAAAAGCACGTTTCCTTTGGCCTAGTAATCGCACCTATGAATTTATCGGACAGTCGTACTCGCCAACACGCAACGCGACGTACGTACGAACGGGGCCACTCACCGCCACATCCTGTAGTTACGAAACGCGGGGGGCCTAGATGTTCACCAGTAAGGGGCCGATGAAATAAATCGCGGCATAGTCGCACAACGGAAGACAAAAGAAAGTTCTTTATATGCTTCTAGGGAAAGATCTCACAAGTCTACCATCTGGTTAAAAAAGCAGGAGACTCAACGGTGTGTCGAGGACGAATGGGCGGCCCACCTGTTCAGGGGCCGGGGCCGGAGGAGCTATGAATGGAATGGGAGAATGAGTCTCCCCCCAAGTTAAAAAGATCATTTAAGTATATCCTGGGGAATTCACCTCAAGTTGGTTTCTCTTTACTGCCCTACGGTGGTGCGACGCCACCTGGTGGCCCGGGCGGCTCAGCGTCCCAGGGAGAGGGCCGTGGCGGTGGACGAGTCCGGTCGGTCCCGTCTTACCGGGAGCTACTTCTGGGCAAGGAAAGCTCAGCCATTTCTCCAAAGCGACTTGACTAACAAATCTCTACGTCTCTCCCCAAACGGACACAGAAAAACAGAAACACAAGACGAGGTCACTTCACCTCCCTGTCAGGGCGACTCAGCGGCACAGCGCTCAGGTCACCTAAAATCTTGGTTACACAGCACCACTACCGCGCAGTCCTCACCGCCCCCTGCAGCGTGACTGCACCCGCCAAGCACGTCGCCCACGACACGCTGCCAGGGCTCCTCTCCTCTCCCCCCGGTGCCAACGCCGTGCCCTCTCCGGACCCGCGCTGCCCTCGGCCCGGAGTTTCAGCTCCCGCTCTCCGGAAGCCCCCCTCGCAGGCGAGCTCCCAGCCCCGGGCTTCCACGGCACCCTGTGCTCCGTCTTCTGGAACTTCCACGCTGGCCGCACCACAGGACGTCTCCGCTTAGGTGCACGGTGGGCGTCTCCAATCCCGCACGGCCCGCACA
Source organism: Panthera uncia (assembly GCF_023721935.1). Lineage (NCBI taxonomy): Eukaryota > Metazoa > Chordata > Mammalia > Carnivora > Felidae > Panthera > Panthera uncia. Next base: position 134,540,527 of record NC_064809.1, on the reverse strand, counting down.
GAACTCCCGATCTCCCCACCGCCGGCCAACAAGCCCAGACCCTGGCCGGCGCCCCTGCCTTTCTGCTCCCAACCTCACCCCACACCCCCAACCCGCATGAAGCCCCACGGGCCCTCCCTGCAGAGCACATTCAACCTGCGCGCTTCTCCTCACCCCCACGCCACCACCCTCAGCCAAGCCGCCCGCGCCCCCTGCCCGGACCTGGAGGCCACGGCTGCCCCCACTCTACCCACCCCCCCCCCAACCCCCAGCTCAGCCTCCGCCCAGAGGCCAGAGGGAGCTTTTAAATCGCAGACCAGGTCAGTACAAATTCTGCTCAGAACTCTGCGATCCCCTCCCATGGCACAGAGAGAAGGCCAACGACGTCTTCCCGGTTCACGAGGCCCGAAGCAACCGGCTTCCAGCCGCCCCTCGGGCTGTCCCGCCCAGGACTCTGAAACCACCCTGGGCCCTGTCCCGCAACAGAGGCCTCTGCTGGGGTGGGGGGTGGGGGGGACAGACAGGGGAGGGGGGTGGGGGGAAGGGGAGTCTCCACACTCTGGGGACTCACTGCTCCACATGTCCCTCCCGACTGGCCTCCTCCACCTTTACCACACAGGCTATCAAGCAGGCCGGTGACCCTGTTCTCAGCTCAGTGTCACTGCCTCAGGAGGGACTTCCCTGAACTCCCAATTCCAAAGCAGCACCCGGCCCCTCCAAGCCCCATCACCGCACTGGAGGACTCTGCTGAAGTCAAATACTCCTCGTTTTTCTTCACAGTCTGTGCCCCGCACCGATCGTATTTAAATGATTACTAATAAGGGGCACCAGGGTGGCTCAGTCAGCTAAGCATCTGACTTCGGCTCACGTCATGATCTCACGGTTAGGGAGTTCGAGCCCCAAGTCGGGCTCTGTGCTGACAGCTCGGAGCCTGGAGCCTGCTTCGGATTCTGTGTCTCCTTCTCTCTCTCTCTGCCCCCCCTCCCTCCCTCTCTCTCTCTCTCTCTCTCTCTCTCTCTCAAAAATAAACAAACATTAAAAAAATTTTTTTTGATAAAAAATAAGTTACTACGAATAAAACAGCAAATGCTACGCTGTTTGCTCCGAGCCAAGCACCACTCGAAGGACAGCTTTGTAAACACAACTGGGTGTGTATCTTTTCTCAGGCATTTATCTGGCATCTTAGGTATTTATTTCGGGGGGTTTTGTTCATTATCGGTCTCTCTCCCTAAAACATAATGTCTTCTTAATTTTGAACCTCCAGTGCCACAAACACTGCCTGGCACACGTTAAAGACTCAATCAATGATCACTGACTTCATTAATCAGTTCCTGTTTGAAGTGAGCGTTTTAAGTTTCCTGAGTTTCCTACAAGCGTGCACAGGGCAGGAGGGGTCTCTAACTCACAAGTTCTCCGAGAGAAAAGCAGGTCAGATGGTCGCACGGAGGGCAAATTATTCCTTGCGCAGAGCCCAAAGCCCCTTCTCCTGGGCACAGTGGACAGGCCTGCCAGCAGGGTCCTCACAGCAGACCCGAAGTCAGTCAGAGCAAAGCTGCTTCAGAGTATTTGCCAGTGCAAGCCAGGCCCCAGACTGGAGGTGGGGGCGGGGGGGGGGGGGGTACTATGGGCTCTCAGGTCAGTACATCAACCCAGGAGATGTTGATGAGCACCTAGAGACGCACAGATGGACTGTTCAGTTTTCAGAGTTTCTTTAAATTTTTGAGTTACCCAGGCAAGTACTGGGTGGCAACGAGGTCAAGGTCACACTCACTGGGTCACCAGTCAAATGCAACACCATACGCTTTAACAGTCACCAGAATTAAATACCAGCTCGTTCACTTTAACCAAATGTAATTAAAAAGGCAAAGCCATCAGAGCAAAGGACAAAAATGACATCTTCCCATGATGCTACATAAGAAGAGGCTGGAACGAGTACTGCCACTGAGGCCTCAGAGCGACAGCAAGGGACACGGTGTTGTTAGCCAACAGTCCCCAAGGCAGACCAACCACCCCAGCGCCTGTGTTGTTTTTATTTTTACTTTTTTAAGTAGGCTGCATGCCCAGCGTGGAGCCCAATGCGAGGCTTTAACTCTCGATCCCAAGATCAAGACCTGATCTGGGATCAAAAGCCAGACGCGTAAGCAACTGAGCCACCCGGGCGCCCCAATCCATACGCCTTTAAACACAGGGGATGTGAAGTTCAAAAGCGTGGAAGCGTCTGACCTAAATCAGCCCCGTCGTTTAAGAATTAAAGAAAGAGAGGCCCACAGAGGTTTAGTGTCCTGGGGAAGGTCCCTCAGCTCCCTAAGAGTCAAGACAAGAGCTCCGTCTCTGACTTCCGGGGCTTCTCTGAAAATGCTCCCCTTTAGAGAGCTTGCCGCTTGCTCAAGCAGCCCTTTGGGAGAGAAGTTTCAGGTGAACTTAGCATCCGGTTCTTCGTGTCACCTTCAGTTCAAAGTGACCAAGCGTAAAATTCCTCCATTCTTTTTTTCCGTTTTCTTTTGCGAAAGATTTTACCTTTAAGTAACATCTGCGCCCAACATGGGGCTCAAACCCACAACCCTGAGATCGAGAGTCTCACGCTCCACGGACTGAGCCAGCCACGCGCCCCCTCCATTTTTTTTTTTTTCCACACAAGAAAGAGGAAACGTCTACCGGTGAGTGAAGATAGCGGCATCTGTACTTTAACGATTTCGAGGACGAGAATAACTGTCACTCACCTTCAACCTATGCGAAGGGCAGGAAAAAAGCATGCTGTGTGGACATCCATACAAACAACTGAATTCTCCGCTACCACGTTACGGCGTAACATCCAGCGTCCAATACTGACGGCAAATACGCAACAGAGCAACGAGAAGATGCCGACGGGAGGGCGACCTTTTCCTTGCACCTTGAAAGCGGCCACTGCGATGGCTGCCAATCACGCGTGTCTGTGTTAGTTCCTGAGACTGTTTTTCTAAACGTAATATATTCTCCATGCCAGCATGTCGCATCAAGTTACAAGTGGAATCTCAACTTTCAACCTAGAATCCACTGCATGTACTTTCTTACCGAACGTCGGCTCGGGGGGAACCGAAGACAAAGACTTTTACAACAACGAGAGACCCAACCGTGGTCAGTGTTTCCTAAGTTACAGATTTGACATCTGTGATTAAACTCTTCTGGAGAACAACCATCTCTGTAAATTCCGAAATTCTGTGGCAGTGTTGTGTGAGGGAGGTGGGTCCTTCTGATCCGAAACCTGAAACGCCACAAGGACATCTAGAGACTGTAAGTAAGGCTCCACTAACACTCCAGACGTCACGGAAGAGAACAAATGGTCTTGGGGAGGGTCAGAAATATCTTCTAGCAAAGGCAGGAGTTGGAGTAGAAAGGGGATCAGAGAAAGAGATTTATTTTACAAAAAGAGAAAATGAGAAATGCGATACTTTTGTTAAGTCCTGAACCGCACGCACAGACACACGAGCTGAACCCTCTCCCTCACGTGCACGAGGGTCCCAGGCCGGCTTCGCCTATTACTTTGTTTCTGGTGCCAAAACGGACTCATGCAGGCCAAGAGGCAAAACGCCTCCGCTTAATCTTGAAATTCGTCACCGAAATGCGATTACAGAAAAGCTAACGTTCACAAATCGAGCTGTCGACGTCAAAGCACTGACCACATACCTGCATCATCTTCCATACTGGCTAAAAACCCAGATGCATCAAGGTCCTTCTTTCCATCTCCTTTCTTTCGATCTTCCTCATTTATAAATGGTGTTAATAAGGTATGTGAACAATTACAGACAGATTAATTATTGTCTACAGGACAGTGTTCCTACTCCACACAGAAAGTGCTAAAAGCCATCTCTAAGCATCAAGAAGCAGACATACAGGGGCACCTGGGTGGCTCAGTTGGTTAAGTGTCCAAGTCTCCATCTTGGCCCGGGTCATGATCTCACGTTTGTGAGTTCGAGCTCCTCCTCGGGCTCCACACTGACAGCGTGGGGCCTCCTTGGGATTCTCCCTCTCTCTCTGCCCCTCCCCTGCTTGCGCTCTCTCTCTCTCTCTCTCTCTCTCTCTCTCAAAATAAATGAATAAACTTAAAAAAAAAAAAAAAGACAAAGAGCAACATGCCACTGACACACGGAGTGGCTGTAAGCCAATAAGCAGTAACTTACTGCTGAAGTTCAGGTTTTAGGGAAATTTTTTCAAGCGAGATCCCTGTCTTATCCCCACTTCCACATAAGCACGAAGCACACAGTATCAAAGCCACACTTACAAGATATTTCAGGGACTGTGAAAACCTAGAAAATGCTTTCATACCGCACTAATTAAGCGAAGAATCTGATTTAACCAGGTTCTGGAAAAAGAACCCTCCTATTCGTTTCTGAGGCCGGGGAAATCCCACCCACAGCTGCTTCCTACAGCAATCTGGACAAAGCTTACAAAGCTGGTATAGAAAGGAACTTTCTTCTCTTTGACAAGTAAGTAACATCTTCACCAAGGCAGAAAATCCCCCTAGAACACAAATAAGTTATAACCTCTGCAAAAGACAGCAGCCGGGATCTCCTACGGCACCTTTACTGTAGGATTTAGAGGAGTTCAAACACCAAGACCCAACCCCTGGATTCATGCGGGGTCATCTCAGAGCAGGAAAACGTCCTTCACACCTACAAACAAAAGGAGCAAATATTTTTAGAAGGACATTATCCCAATAACTCAAACCGAGTAACGCCAGAGCCCTTGGCACCCACGCTTCCCTGCGTCCCTGGTGTATCCAAACAAAGGACCTGGCTACTGAAACCTTGCATTTGTCCCTTTCCAAGAAAAGACACCAAACCCATGAATTCTAACACTATTGTGTCTTGTACTCTTTGCCAACCATCCCATCGTGTTAGCAGGCGGGACGGAGAAGGGCGGATGCTCCCTAATTGTCAGAGATGGACGGGTTCATATTTAACGGTAAAAAGTAACAATGTTGTCGGAAGCCTCTGGATGCTGGGACAGCTCAGAGACTGCGTCTCATCTCACTGCGCTTTGCAAGGAACGCACTTTGCACAAACTGAAGGCCTGTGGCTGGCGCCCAGCAAGTCTGTCAGTGCCATTTCTCTAACATTTGCTTGTGTCTCTGGTCACATTCCGGGAATTCTCGCAGTGTTTCAAACTTGTTTATTATTGTATTTGTTACGGTGATCTGTGACCAGTGATTATCCTTCACTGAAAGCTCAGATGATGGTTAGCATTTTTCAGGAATAAAGTGTTTTTTAAGTAAAGTACATACACTGCTTTTTTAAGAGCTAATGCTATTGCACACTTCGTAAACTACCCTACGGTGTAAACACAACTTTTTTTTTTTTTTAATGTTCATTTATTTTTGAGAGAGAGCGTGAGCAGGGGAGGGGCAGAGAGAGGGGAAGACACAGAATCCGCAGCAGGCTCCAGACCCTGAGCTGTCAGCACAGAGCCCGACGCGGGGCTCGAACCCACGAACCGCAAGATCATGACCTGAGCCGAAGTCAGACGCTTAACCGACTGAGCCACCCAGGCGCCCCAACACTGCTTTTACATGCACCGGGAAACCAAAAATTTCACTTGAGTCTTTTTACTCCAATACTCGCTTTACTGCGGTGGTCTGGAACCGGACCTGCAGCATCACTGACAAAATACGGCTGTATTTTGTGATCTCATTCTTCTCATTCTTGTTTAGCGAATGCGCAGCTCCTCTAACACAAATCAAAGTGTCAGCGCTGCCCCAGCGGAAGACATCAGTTACCACCGCCACTTTCCAACCTTCTTCCATCTGGCGACCTGTGAGAACTCTCACTTGAGCTACTCCGAAGCACACTGCACCTTCCGCCCTTGACCCCTGCTGCCAGAAAACTGCCGACGGCCAAAACCCAGATCTAAGATACTTAACACACGAAACAGACTTCAACTAAAAACTGTGCTAAGTAAGCAGACTCTAAGGATTCATCCACCGTGCTCAATTATAAAACAACCCATACGGAGGAAGGTAATCTAAGTCAAGCACAGTATCCTAATCTTTTCAGACACCAACTTGTGTCTGTGTGCAAATGGGTAATCCAAATACAAATGAATGCTGGGAAAACTAAATGATTTTTAAATGAGGCATAATTTCAGGAGGACAATAAAGTTCACACTGAAAGAGACCCAAATTGAGAAAGCGCCTCTGAAACGCAAGTGGCACGGGGGCGCCCGGGTGGCTCCGTCGGTTGAGTGTCTGACTCCGGCTCAGGTCGTGATCTCGCTGTTCATGAGGTCAAGCCCCATACTGGGCTCGCTGCTGTGGCACAGAGACCGCTTCAGACCCTCTGCCCTTTCTCTCTGCCCCTCCCCGGCTTGCGCTCTCTCTAAATTAAATAAAAACATTAAAATAGTAAAAAACTTCTAAAAATAAGTTTAAAAAAAATGCAAGCAGCACTACCGGCAGCTCCGGGCTCCCCCCACTCGGACACAAGCTGTGCCCTGAACTCACTGGCCGCTACGTGAAAACACACATGAAAATAGATCTTACGGAAAACGGAAGAACAGGACTAAAAGCAACAGGATTTTTGATGAATTCTACAATGACGAAAGGAAGGACCAATTCCTCAAGACATAACAATTACAGACAGATATGTGCCCAACCACAGAGCCCAAAAATAAGGGACACAAAAACCAACTGGTCTGACTGGACAGACAGAAAACGGTCCCCTTCCAGGAATGCATGAAACAGGTGGACAGAAGACCATCAAGAAACAGAAGGTCTGGGACGCGTGGGTGGCTCCGTCGGTTAAGCATTTGACATCAGTTCAGGTTATGATCTCGCGGTCTGTGAGTTCGAGCCCCGCGTCGGGCTCTGTGCTGACAGCTCGGAACCTGGAGCCCGCTTCCAATTCTGTCTGTCTGTCTCTCTCTCTCTCTCTCTCTCTCCCTCTCTCTCTCTCTCTGCCCCTCCCCTGCTCATGTTGTTTGTCTCTCTCAAAAATAAACATAGAAACAAAGAAAGAAAGAAAGAAAGGGAAAGAGAGAGGGAGAGAGAGAGAGAGAGAAAGAAAGAAAGAAAGAAAGAATGAAAGACAGAAAGAAAGAAGGAAAGAAAGAAAAAGAAAGACAAACAGAGGTTCAACAGGCGTCTAGACAGCGCCCCCACCAAACCCGAATCCACAGCACATGGGACAGTCTGCAGGACAGACCAGGTGCTCGGCCATAAAACACACCTCAACATATTTAAAAATGAAAAACGGGCTGGGGCGCCTGGGTGGCTCAGTCGGTTGAGCGGCCGACTTCAGCTCAGGTCATGATCTCACGGTCCGTGAGTTCAAGCCTTGCGTCGGGCTCTGTGCTGATGGCTCGGAGCCTGGAGCCTGTTTCAGATTCTGTGTCTCCCTCTCTCTGACCCTCCCCTGTTCATGCTCTGTCTCTCTCTGTCTCAAAAATAAATGAACGTTAAAAAAAAAAAATTGAAAAAAAAAAAAAAAAATGAAAAACGGGGGGCACCTGGGTGGCTCAGTCGGTTAAGTACCCAACTTCGGCTCAGGTCACGATCTCACAGTTCATGGATTCGAGCCCTGCGTGGGGCTCTGTGCTGACAGCTCAGAGCCTGCAGCCTGCTTCAGATTCTGTGTCCCGTCCCCCCCCCCCACCCCTCCCCGCCCCTCCCCTGCTTGCTCTGTCTCTGTCTGTCAAAAACAAATAAAAATGTAAACTAAAAAAAAAACCTCACTGAAAAAATTAATAAGGCCTAAATAAATGGAAAGATACCTCTACACATGGACTGGAAAACTTAATCTAGTTAAAATGGCAACATTCCTCAAGCTGATCTACAGATCCATGTTATCTCTACCAAAACTCTAGCTGCTTTTCCGAACGAGCTGAAAAGCTGATCCAAAAATTAACATATAACACAAGGGACCCAGAAGGGCCCAAAAAATCTTGAGTAAGATGAACAAAGTGGGAAGACTTAAGAGTTTTCTGATTCAAAACTTACACAAAGCTACTGTAATCGAGATAGCGAAGTACTGGCTTAAAAGAGAAAACAGAAAGCAGGAAACAAGAACAAAACATACAAAAACCCTGATCAGAGCCTCAGGGAGCTCCGGGGCAACCAGAAGACTAAGGCGACATCAGGAAGCAGGGACTGCTCTGGCCGCCTCCCTCCCACACGTGCATACAGGCCAAGCGGACAGAAGCCCAACACCCTGTGATCCTCCCACAACTCAGGGACGGCAGGCCTGAGGCTTCGGAGGCTGTCAGGGACGGTCAGATGAGGGGCCGTCCTGACGAGATATGGAGCGGTCTGCCCAGCCCCTCAGAATATAAAACCGCTTCAAGCAACGTGGCATCCCGTTGGGATGACAACGGTCGTCCCAGTCATCCGGCCCCTTTTCAGCACGTGGGACGATGGGACTCACGGCTTCTCCTTTTCCTTGTCCACAGGATAACAAACCGTCTAAATCTAACAGTGGCTTCTTGGGTCTTAAAGGATCACAGTCAGCCTCAGCCGTGGCCTGATGTGGAGTCCCCACAAGAGAGCGGAAAGATCACGGGGCCAAAAAAGCGTTCAGACAAATAATGGCCGGAAACTCCCCAAATCTGGCAACATAAACCTAAGATTCGAGAAGTCGAGGGAACCAAAGAAGATACACTCAAAGAAATCCACATCAAGACATCATAATTAGGCTCCTGACAAGTCAAAGAAAAATCTTAAAAGCGATTGGAGGGAGATGAGGCGTTATGTACGGGGCCAGGGGATGGACGGACACTACGATGTGGACGACAACGGATGTCTCGGTGGAACACAAGCCGCGAGACACGTATCGACGTCCGATCCGTAACGAACCATCAGGCGCAGCCACGGCGGTGTGACCCGGACGACCCCAGAGGGCTGCGTGTCCTCAGGCTGCGCCCCGGGCCTCACCGCCTCCCAGGACCCCCGACTCGCCCGTCACCCCACCTTCCCCAGCCTCCAGGTGCTGCCCAGACGCTTTCTCATTTTGTCCGTATCGTTTAGCGTCAACTTGCTGTTCAGCTACCGGAATTCAAACTCTGGTTTGCTCCGCGAGGAAAGGGATCCGCTCGGATGTTCTCAAGCAATCAGACTGCCAGCGAGAGACTTACGGCCATTCCGACTCGGGCTGCCTCTGGTGAGCTTCGACGACGTCAATCGCGATGTTCAGATTCTCTTCCAGTTCTTTCATTCTCTCAGAGTTCAGGGAGGTGAACAAAATCATTGACGAGTAGGCAACAATTTTCTTGTCCGGATGATTTAAGCAAGACCTTCCAAAGAAAGACATCAGGGCATTAGCCCCATTGAGCAACATGGTAAAATACGGATTCCGACAAACAACAATCACCCAATTAACAAATGCAGTGCATACTGACGTTTCTGAGGATTTAACAAAGAATGACAACACTTTGAGACAAGTACCTTATCTACTGGAAAAAGAGCAATCTAAAACGAGTCGTGACACACTGTAGCCAAAATTAAAGACGCAGCGGACTTTAGGACTTGAAAGCAAAAAGCAAACACCACCCGATTAAAGGAAAAGATAAATGATGACATCTATAAAACGTGAAAATGTTCACTCTTGTTAGAAAAAAGAAACCAAAACGTGAGGCCCCGTTAACTACGGGCATTCCTTTCAGCATCACGAGGGTCAGAGGGTTTACGGGAACGGTGGAGAGATGGTACCCTGGCAAGAGTGGAGCCAAGAGCGTCAGGGTGAGTCCCGCCTCATCACCTCTCAGCTACGCGATCTTAGTTAGGAAGGTCGCTGAGTTACCCACGGCCAATTACGCCCCGGGTTGCGCACTACGGCAGGATTTTTTTTTCCAGTTCCACTTCATCATACTCTCCCGGAGGAGGTATTATCCATACGTTACAGACAGCGACTGGGACTCTAGCTGCCCAAGTGCACAAAGCCAGTACCTCTCAAAGACGGAACTCAAATTTGGTTACCTTTGTCTCACAAACGCGCGCAGAGCGCAAATTACCTCTTTCAGTGTGTTTTCTGATATAAAAATGGACTACGACGACCTCCCTGGCCTATCTCACGGCGCTTCCGTGAGGATCAGATTTGACACCGTAAGGAACACCACGGCGTAACCTGTCGCGGCTTCTCTGCCCTGTCCAGGGGCCTCTGTTCTGGGTTTCCGTGACACTCGGATTTACTCGAACTGTGTCCGTCTTACACTACAGTGTGCTCACCTGTTCCTTTATCTCCCCCAAAGCATGGGCTTTTGGGGAATAATAAATAGATCTAAATTACCCAAATTCCACTCACCTAGCTCAGAACCACAGATACTAGGTGTTCAAAATGTTTTAAAGGCAGGAATTCTCAAGAATGAGTAATTTCTATTTCTGTAGCTCGAATTCCACAATTCTTTCCTTCCACCTAAGCTCAATTATCGTGAATCATAAAGATTTGGTGCCTTCAACTCTCATTATTTGGAGGAATTTGAGAGCCAGTTATCGACTCAAGTGAGCTAGGGATCACATTCGAGTTTATGTGATCCTGACATCATACTTTACACGGAAGCCCAGAAAACCGACACGACCGGGGAAGGCAGCAGGGCGTTTAGGCAGCAGAGCACCGTCTTTGGACCCGGAGAGCAGCTCTGCCCTTGACCAGCGGTGAGCGTCGGTCCTCACCCCGCCCTGCACAGGACAGGATTCCTGCCGCTCACAGGACAGGAATCGCCCGCACGGAATACCCAACCGGGGCAGAGAAACAGCCACTGCTCGGCCGCCTTACTGCTGCCACGACCACGGACACCCCTCGTGGGCCACGGGGCCTGGACTAGAAGCCAGGCCGCCCACTCTGAGACAGCGCTTCCTACTGCCTACCCTGCCTCCGTTACCCACTCGCCTTCTATCCCGGTGCTCAACTTTGCGTGAACTAACAGAAGTTGGTCAAAACAAAGTACCAAATCACCAGGAAAAGCACCGCGAACCAACCTAGACAAACGGATTGGCTGTGCCCATCTTACCGCTCTTCAGATCTACCCAGACAGCCTTGTGCTGGGCACGTAACAAGTGCTCGATGGATAAATAATGACCGATTCACTGCCCATACTCCAGCATTTTATGGCTTTTTTTTCTTACGAATGTGTTTTCCTATAAATCACAGTGAACCTAACAGTATTTCTTACTTTAATCAAAACTCTTATTTTCTTAAAAAAAAAAAAAAAAAAGCCGACATACAATAAAGGGCATGAATCTTGAGTGTACAGCCCAATAAATTATTAGATGTGGATATAACTCCATAACTACCAAGCAGGTCAAGACACGGAACATTCCCAGAACCCCAGGAGACTCCCTCGTGCCCTCTCCCGGCTGGTGCCGATCCTGCCCCCGCCCACCACCACCAAGGGCCATCCTCAACTCTCTGACCAAGGGCTAGTTTTCCCTGTTTTTGAACTTCACCTAAATGGAATGATATAACCAGTCTTTCCAGAATGAGAGAAACTTCTATCGATATACTCACAGAAAGAGTTCTGGGAAAGCGTGCACCCACACGACAGACTGCGAATCTTCATTCCGTGAGGCGATGTTGCCTAGAAACTGCAGGCCACAGCGAAATGCTGACGATTTATAAAAATAAGAAAGATACAATTTAAAAACTTGTTAACACACCAAATAAACATATCTTAATAGAAACCATTCCACGTCATTAAACGGGAAGTTTCTGTTAACTTCTTTTAACTACATAAGTCTCTCACCGCGATGAAACTTTGGGCATGACGTTAATATTAAAATGCCTTACCAAAACAATGTGCTCCGTACAAACTGAATTAACTTCTTTAAAAAACTGTAAGTGTCAACACAATATACCTCTAATTTACATTAACTATCACTGGACTACGTGCTCCAATTAAGAGTTACTCTTCGACCGGATTTTTAAAAATCTAACTTAATGCTACTTAAAACAAAACATCTAGAACATAATACTATAGAAATATTAAAAGTTAAAGAATAGCAAAAAGATGTATTAGGCAAATACCAGCTAAACAGGAAGTCATAGACCCCTTAAAATGAGACGTAAGAAACATTAAGGCAAACAAGCATTATCATTTCAGGGGCGCCGGGCTGGCTCAGTCGGTGGAGCACAAACTCTTAGTCTCAAGGCTGTGAGTGTGAGCCCCATGTTGGGTGTGGAGACTGCTAAAGAAAAGAAATAAACTTCAAAAAAAAAAAAATGATTTCAGAATGACAATTCACCAAAAAGATAATAATTATAAGTTGTAATCATAACATGGCCTCAAATATATATACACATATACACACGCATACATATAATTAAAAGAAAAAGTGACAAAACTACAGAAGAAAGAAAAAAACCCACAATTAAACTCTGCAGTAGTAACACAACTTTCCTGGTGACTTATAAAACAAGCAGACAAAAAACTAGTGTATGTAAAAGATTTTAACAGCATTCAGTAACAACCTAGTTGACACATTCAGAACATCTCACCAAATAAAACTGGAGCATATTGGACAACACCCACAACACTGACAACACACAGTGCCGGCACGGATGTGAGCGACAGGGACGCTCACGCACGGCTGGTAGGGACGCAGAATGGTACGGCCACTGTGAAGGACAGTTCAGTCCCGTGGCTTCTTACAAAACCACGCACACGCTTAACATACAATCCAACGATCGCAACCCTTGGTATCTACCCAAAGTGACCGAAAACTTATGTCCACACAAAACCCTGCACATTAATGTTTACGGCAGCTTCACTCATAATTGCCAAATGAAATTATGAAAGCAACCACGACGTCCTTCCGTACATGACCAGATAAAGGAACTGCAGTCCGTGCACACAAGGAAACGTTACTCAGCACTAAAAAGACACGAGCTATCAAACCATGAACACACATGGAGGAAACTTCCATACAATTACCAAGTGAAAAGGCCACATACCGTATGATCCCAACTGTGACGTTCTGGAAAAAGCGAAACTATGGACACAGTAAAAAGATCTGTGGTCGCCCAGGACCAGGGCAGGGACAATGAACAGGCAGAGCACAGAGGACTTTCAGGCAGTGAAACTATTCTGCATGATTCTATCACGGTGAATACACGTCACTGCACATACTTTTGTCCAAACCCATGAAATGTAAAACACCAAGAATGAACCATGATGTAAACTACGGACTTTGGATGATAACAACATAACAAATGCATTACAGATGACCCTTGAACATGGGGTGGGGGGGGGGGGGGGGGGGGGGGGGTAGAGGAACTGATCCCCACACGGTCGAAAATCCACAGATGACCTCTGACTCCCCTAAAACTTAACTATGAATAAATAACCTACTGCTAACCAGAAGATTTATCAATGACATAAAGAGCTGATTAACATATTTTGTACGTTGTTTCATACACTATATTCTTACAATAAAGAAAGCTAGAGAAAAGAAAACACTAAGAAACTGACGGGGCAGAGACAATACATTCACAGCATGTTGTGTAAAAGTCCATCTGCGAAGGTGAGGAGCCGCGCATTCAAGCTTATTGCTCAGGATCAGCTGTCACTGTGGCGCCACACGTGAAACGCGAGGGAGGCTGTGCAGGGGCAGGGGCAGAAGACCCACGAGAAATCTCTGAACCTTCTCAATTTTGCTGTGAACCAAAAACTGCTCTAAAAAATAGTCTGTTAAAGGAAAGAGTAACAGGAGAACACAACTGTGTACCGGCCACAAACACAGACCTGTGTGCAACTCCCAACGTAGCGTGAATGTGCGCAAGGCACGTGACCTCTGTGAGATCCAAGTTCCCCCCCGGAACGTGGACAGTCCCTGTTTTGTCGGTCATAAGGATGACACGGGAACCTGCTAACACAGTTGAACGTGCGGGAGAGAATGCAGAAAAGGCTCACCTGGCCACCCTCTTTACTGGCACAATACAGACTTGATAAATACTGGTTTAAAATGTCAGGTTTCCAAATGTTCCGTGAAAACATGTGTTTGTTCCTGGGGTCGGAGACTCTAAACAGACACCGTGAGCGCTTACTATATACGCACTCGCTTATCACAATGCTTACTGTACTACCGTATGGAGAACCCTACTGCCGAGACAGGTGCTTCTATCCTCGTTACAGAGCACAGCAGACCGAGACCCACGGCGGTTATAAGGAATCTGACCCAAGTCACACAATTACAAGGTATCGCGATTCCGGATTTATTCCTGCGACCGTATCAACCCAATACGGTTGTCTCGTGCTTATCCGAGCACCCACTTGCTTATATGTGAAGCTGATTAGCGAAAAGGAAAAATGGGTTTCAGCCGCAGAGCGTACGGTCTTCCCAAGGACACACCGCCAAGCACTTCACCACGTGCCGGAGAAAAAGACGAGTCTCCGCGCACTTTCAAAGACTGCCATACAGACAGTGCTCGCTTCCTACGTGGCAATTACACCTACGTGCGAGTATTTGGGGGAAATTAGTCCCCAAAATGATCGGAAAATCACCAGGTTTAGAACAAGAAAACAGACCCCTAAATAACCTGTGGGGACAGAAAAGAAATCACTACGGAAATACAATATTTCAAACCAAATGTGAACAAAAATACCTCAAACCAAAGCTTCGCGATGCAGCTAACACAGTACAGAAAGGAAAACCTTTTTAAAGCTTTAAAATGCGTATTTTGGGGAAGAATGACAAAAATCAATGAATACCTGCTTCGAGAAATTACAAAAAGAATAAAAATATCCCAAAACAGGGAAGGAACAAAATAAAGATTAAGAGCAAGAAATTATTAAAACTGACAGCAGTCATAAAAAGAGGGTATCAGGAAATCGAAAACGTGACTCTTCAGAAAGCACCATACAGACCAACCTTTGGAAAAACGGGTCAAAGTGGAGGAAAGGCACAAAGGACGCTGACGTTCCACGTTCAGAAATGACAAAGGCGAGGCTGCCAAAAGAGAAAGTCAGAAGATATCACAAATAACATGAGGCCACACTGTTTGCAAACTTCAATTAAATGAACAAAACCCTAGAGCACAGCTAACACAAACTGTCTCTGTAAGATATCCAGGGAACGCCCGCAGAGCGCGACGGCCACGAAGGGAACTGAAGCGGCAGTCACATTTTCCCACAAAAGCACATCCTACACCCAGACGGCTTTCCCGCCAGCTCACATTCAAGGGAGAAAGACTTCCAACTTACACAACCCTTCCAAGGAACGGGAAGAGAGAGAGCAGACCCTCAAACCAAGCCGGTGCGGCCAGCCTCACTGGGACCGATACCCAAGTTGAACACGCACACTATGAAAAAGGAAGAGAACAGAAGGTAAAAACGCAAAACCCGTGTTTCAGGAGGAATCTCGTACCAGAGAGGAAGCTGCACTCACACCCGCACCCGCACCGCAAACTGCTCTACCCTCCCAGAGTCGAACTTTGTAAGTGACCGCATCAACCTACAAAGGACAAAACGATCCGATCATCCCGAAGACTGCAGAAGACGTAGCTGGTGAAATTCGACACCCGTTCATAATTTTATTTATTTATTTATTTATTTATTTTTTTTAAATTTTTTTCAACGTTTTTTATTTATTTTTGGGACAGAGAGAGACAGAGCATGAACGGGGGAGGGGCAGAGAGAGAGGGAGACACAGAATCGGAAACAGGCTCCAGGCTCCGAGCCATCAGCCCAGAGCCTGACGCGGGGCTCGAACTCACGGACCGCGAGATCATGACCTGGCTGAAGTCGGACGCTTAACCGACTGCGCCACCCAGGCACCCCACCCGTTCATAATTTTAAACAACAAGCCAAACTGAACAACTCATAGCCACCGAGGAACAGAGGAGGGCTTCTTTAACCTAAAAATGGGTCCCCAACACAAAACGCAAGGCGCACGTTATGGTTAACAGCCAGATGGAGAAGGAGCCTTCCTTCTGAAAGGGAAGGAGACGGAGGTGCCTGCTATCACCACTTCCAGTCCACACTCCCCTGACGATCCGGGCCGGCAAGACAAAGAAAGGCCAAACGCTGGAGAAGACAACACTGAACTGTTTTTTTGTTTTCCTCTACAGTTGAAAGGTCATTTCTAATGTATGTGGTCAACACTTTTAGGCGTACGAGTTGTCTGAATTAGTAAGTCCCAAAAGCTTCTGGATGCAAAGTCAATATTTAAAAAGTCAGTAATACTTCCATACATATAGGGAACGAGCAAAAAAAATCAAGAATGGAGCCTATTCATAAAAGCACCAAAAATGGGGCGCCTGGGTGGCTTAGTCAGTTAAGCATCTGACTCTTGATTCTGGCTCAGGTCACCATCTCACGGTTCATGGGTTCGAGCCCCACGTCAGGCTCTGCACTGGCAGCATGGAGCCTGTTTGGGATTCTATGTCTCCCTCTCTCCCTGCCCCTCCCCCGCTCACATCTCTCTCTCCGTCTCTCCCTCTCCCTCTCTCTCTCTCTCATTCTCTCAAAATAAATATATAAACATTAAAAAGAAAAAAGCATCAAAAATGTAACTAAAAATGATGCCCAGTGCCACTAAGAAAAAAGATTCTAAAACTTGATCGAGTAAAGAATTATACCACGTTCACAGATGAGAGGAATCCGTTTTTCTCTAGAGATCAAATGCAATCTGAGACTGAATTCCCCAGAGGGTGTGTGTGTGTGTGTGTGTGTGTGTGTGTGTGTGTGTCATTTTACACATCAGAGAACATCTATATGTTTGTGTGGGCATCTCTAATCTGACAAGATGATTCTAAAATTTATGTCATGATATAAACAGCCAACAGCTGAGACGCTGTTGAAAATCACGAGGTAAGAGGATTTGTTTTCAGAAAACAGTAAGCAATGGTAGGTACCAGTATAAAAAATGGAAATTGGGCTCCTGCCCCACACAACACAGAAAATTCAACTCCAAGTACTAACCTAAGCGTAAAAAAGTGAACTAGAAAGCTTTTAGAAAACAACACTGCAGAGTAAGATATTTTAAACAAGACAACAAAATAATACCATAAAGAAAAACATTAACCACGTAGACTACATCAAAACTAACACTTTTTTCTCAAAAGAGTTAACATCCTAGGGTTAAAAAACAAAAACTATCCATAGAACAGGAAAAGATATGAATGAACACGTAACAGAAACACGTAACTACCGCAGGATTTGAGCTTTTGTAAGTCGGTAAAAAGACAGACAAATCTGATTTGAAAAACGGGAGGGGGGGATTTGAAGCAACGCTTAATAAAGATCTCCAAAAGGCAAAATAAAGAAAGTGCTGAACCCCATGGAAGAGGCCAAGATTCTACTACACACCCGCCGGACTGGCAAAAATCAGCCAGATGACACCCGAGCGTCTATGAGAAGGTGGTGCGGCGCAGCTGAGGGCTCTCTAAACCCGGCGCCTCCCGGACATCCCCGGGAGCCGTGCGCGGGCCGGGTTTACTAGGTTTCCGAGCGGGCGCCGGTCTCGTAAACCCTCCACCGCCTGCCCTGCCAAAGGGCAGACGGGCCCTTCCGGGAAGTCTCCTTCGCCGGCTGGCAAGTTCGGCATCGCCAGGCTTCCCGCAGCACGCTGCTTCGCCGGCATCCGCCCGCTGCGGTCGAGTCTCTCCAGTGATTTGCTCCGGCAAATTGTGACCCACCGGGCGTGTCCAGCAGCCGAGAACTTCCTCGGGATGCTTCTGAGCAAGTTCCGAGTCAGGATACCTCCCTGTGAACGACCTGCCCCTGCACCCCAGAGGGTGGATTTCCAGCAAGTTCCGCCGACACCGCCTCCCCACGACTTCCCCACCGGCCAGATCCTCTGTTGTTTTTGATTTGTGTGTTTATTTATTTTTGAGACAGAAACAGGGCATGCGCGGGGGAGGGGCAGAGAGACAGGGAGACACAGGATCCGAAGCAGGATCCAGGCCCTGAGCTGTCAGCACAGAGCCCAACACAGGGCTCGAACCCACGAACCGTGTGAGATCATGACCTGAGCCGAAGTCGGACGCTTAACCGACTGGGTCACCCAGGCGCCCCAATCCTGTATTTCAAGACTTTGTGACAGTTAGCAGTTCTTTACATGAAATTGTCCCCGTTCAAGTTATGGCGTTCAAGTTTCCATCTCCTGGACGTGCCCTCTCCAGCAGAGCAGATGGAGAGAAGGGAGAGCAGGAGGGAGGAGTGGGGAAGAGAGGGAGGAAGGCATAGGGGGACCCTGTGGGAGCAAGAGAAGAGGCACCAAGCACAGGCCTTAGAGCAGGATCATAGCTCAGGCAGGACCTCAGGCGAACAGAACCAAACTAGTTGTTTCAACGAAGAAAACTTGCTATCAGGGATCAGATACGCTGCAAAGGCAACACTGAGGTAACACAGACACCGGGGCTACAGGAAACAGCTACCACCCTCGGAACCGACGGCACCAGGGGGAGCTTCTGAGAGCCCAGGACCTGCAGGGGCTCCGCGGGGCTGGGAGCCAGGCCCCTGGGGAAAGGGGCCGCCCGGTGACCGCGGATGCCTCGGGAGCACAGGGGACACCTTAGGGAGGGGGCGTGGACAAGGCCTGGCCAGCTGATGACGGTCCCCCCCGGGGGAAACAAAACGAGGCCGACGGGGAAAGCAACGGAAGGTGGGCGCAGGTACGGCTCTGGGAGGGAGACGCGAGTGGGGAGCGAGTCCCTGCCTCCTCCTCCCGCCTGCTGCTCAGCTGGGCCCGACACACGGACGCCCGGGCCCGGCAACGCCACACAGGACCCGGACGCCAGGGTGAGTGACAGTGGCCGAGGAGCCAGAACGACGTCCAACGCACAGCAATCGCTCCCCTGACGTGCAGGTGGGATTTATGTGGGTTCTTACTGTATCTTCATAGTTAAGGGGGACGGCACCGTCCACATTTCACAGATGAAGAAAAGAGGCACAGAGCGAGCACACAAATCAGCGGCCAGTGAGGGGCCGGCCACGACTAAGGCCGCGCTGCGCGCCTTCAAGGCCAGCTGGCTGATGGGAGCGAGCCAGTGTCCGTATGGTTCACACGGGCACCACAATGCTGGCCGGGGAAATACTTGAAATACTTCTGTCCTTTGCGGTAACCAGATACTCCCCCGAAACGCCAGTCCCAGCCCCCTCCTGGCGACACACCCCATACCTAAAAGGCCCCTGCTGGCCGGGCCTCGGCCTCCCAGGGCCGCGCCCCAGCTATGCGTGGCATGCGTGCCGAGGCGGAGACGCCCGCGCCCTGTTTGCTCACTGTTTTGGAAGCGGTTCACGTCGGGGCCAGCGCAGCCCATGCAGGCGGAATGGCATGTGACGAGATCCTGAGCGGAAAGAGACCGAGACGCTTCCGAGGAGGTAAACACCAGCACGGGTTGAGCGCCAAGAAGCGAGGGCTGAGGGACAGCGGCAGCGAGAACGGAGGCGGTAACTGACGCTTGCGGAGGATCCACTGGGAGCACCTCCTCTGACCCCCGCGACAACCTGGGAGGCAGGTATTGACATCTACGCCTTCTACACGGGGCAAACCAGAACCCCATCACACAGCCCGCCCCGGGGCAAAAGCAGCAGCAGGCGGGTGGCTCTTCCCCAAGGGGGGAATCGAGGCTGATCAAGGTAACAAGTCACAGGAGAAGGAGCCGAAATGAAAGATTTTGCTCCCCGAAAGGATCCCCCCGCCCACCCATCAGCAACCAGAGGGCAATTTTAAGAGCGGGGGGACTTCCGAAGTCTTTAAGCTTTCTAGGCCTCTGCTTTGCCAGAGGAGGGGGCCGGCCTGCTGGTCGGGGCCCAGGGCTCCCATCCTCTGTCCTCAGGCTCTCAGGGGATCTGGCCCTCCCTTCGAGTCCTATCACCTGATCCCTGGCTGAGCACGGGACGCGCTGTTCCTCCAACACCTCAAAGGCAGAGTAGCCACGAAGATTAAGGAAGGTAAGGTGTGTAATGTGCCTGCGCCCCTCACTTACACAGTGATTCAACGATTCCTGGCTCAAAGATGGCCGAACTGTGGCCGGGGATCGCCAACACCGAGAGAAGGACAAAAAAAAAAAAAATACAAAGGAAACGATGAACCAAGAACTTCAAAACCGAACAGAGTTAACATTACGATCCAAAAGACGCAAGATCTAGAATTCCAAGTACACAGTCATTCCCATACGTACAAACACTGAAAAAGGACTAAAAAAAGTCAAGTGTTTGTCTAAAGCAGCCTGCATGTACACGATGACTATTTTTCTTTCCACTTTCCTGAGTTTTTAAAAATTACTCTGTAACGAGTTATGGAAAATGGTTACAGTGAAAAGTTAGATCCTCATTTTTAATCTTAAATCACAATTTAAAATGCCCTTTATATTTTCACTGAGTATTTTAGAATGTTAACAGCCAAATCTTTGTGAAATTGCCCCCCCCCCCCCACACACACACACACACACACGCCAACAATATAAGTTGGTCTGGAAGCCAACTGACCTAACAATTCATCAGGCAGCTAAAAATTAGCACTCTGAATCAGAACACGATTCCAGGAAGGAAAAGGTTTAAAGATGTCCTAGCGGCAAGAAAAGAAACCCCAGACAAGTACAAATGGCCGTTTACTTTGACCAAACAGCTTATCAACTGATCTGTGTAAATATTGCAAATGTTACAAAGCCCCTCAAAAATCCCAACATTATTTTTACAGATTAGAAAATAAAGGCCAAAAACAACACCAATAACTCAATTAAAATAACTCATGCTTGTGTTTACATAAAATTTGATGAGCATAATATATTCGTCACACCACTGCAATTATTCTCTGAAAATAATACTCTAAATATTATTTTGACAATGTAATTACAGTTTTTACCTCAAGAGTGGTAACAAAAAGCTGGCACAGATACCCTGCTAAAAATCCACAAAAAGACGATTCTCACAGAGAAACAGTCACAACACAGTATGGGCGCTTTATTAAGAACCAGAATACTTTTGGGGCGCCTGGGTGGCTCAGTCAGTGGAGTGTCAAACTTCGGCTCAGGTCATGATCTCACGGTCCGTGGGTTCGAGCCCCGCGTCGGGCTCTGTGCTGACAGCTCAGAGCCTGGAGCCTGCTTCGGAGTCTGTGTCTCCCTCTCTCTCTGTGCCTCCCACTCTCACACTCTGTCTCTCAAAAATAAGTAAACATTAAAAAATCAAAAAAAAAAAAGAACCAGAATACTTTTTACAAGGCTTATGTTACGCTTGAACTAACGTACTATAAAACTTCTTTAAGTTTCATTGTTGAGTCCAAATTTCACTGCTGAATTCCAAATAAATTCAGGAATACCGTGAACTGCCTTTCCCAAGGAGTGAGAAATACCTTTTTGACGTCCCTTCTCCTCCTTGCCTCAGTAATATCCTCCCACTCTGCCTATAAACAAACACACGTGATCCGCCTGAAGCCAACACAACCGGAACTTACAGACCTAAATGCGTGGAGAGACGGTCCACGTTCACGGACCAGAAGACTCAGGGTCACGAAGATGGCCAGGTGTCCCCAAATGGATCTACAGATTCACCGCAATTCTCAGTATGCACAATATACAAATAACTCTTGAAATTCACCCACAAAAAAGACAAACAGCCCGGTGAACAGCTGGGCAAAGAACCTGAACAGACAATTCCCCAAAGAAGATCTACCAATGGCCAAACCAGGCGCCTAAGAAGGTGCTCGGCATCATTCCTCAAGAGGAAAACGCAAATCGCGATGAGACACCACTGCACAAATGTCAGCATGACTAGAATCCAAGAAAAATTTAAAAAAGGAAAATAAACGTCGGCAGGGACATGGAGAAACCGGAATGATGTACGTTCTCAGTAAAGACGTAAAACAGTTCAGCCGCTGAGAAAAGTCTGGCAGTTCCTTGACAATTTAAATATAAAACTGCCCCAGAAATTCTTCCTGATACACTCAAGGAACAGAGAACGGTACTCGGATGGGACACACCCGCGCCTGCTCAGAGCAGCACCGATCCGAACAGCCAGACGGTGGAGACGACCCCACGTCCGGCACCGAGTGAACAGACAAACTGTGCTACGTGCACACGACGGAACGTCGTTCAGTCATCTGAAACAATGAAGTGCTGACACAGGCTACGACGGGGATAAACTCTGGACGACATTCTGCTCAGTGAAAGAAGCCAAAGAAGGCCCAATAATCCTGATTCCACTCCCGGGAGAAATCCAGAAGAGGTAATCCCGCAGAGACAGAACGCAGACCAGCGGCAGCCAGGGCTCAGGGGAGGGGAAGCGGAAAGCAGCAGCTCAGGGGGCACAGGGTCGCCTCTCGGGATCGTGAAAGTATCTGCAATCTGAGCCGGTGGGTGCACAACACGGCGACTGCCCCGAGTGCCGCTCAACGGTTCACCCGCGAGCGCTTACCCGTGTGCCCTTGAGTCTCACGTCAGTAAGAGATGTATCACTTGATGAAACTAACACAAACGCAGCTGCCAAGGGGCCCTCGGGTGGCTCAGCCGTTGGGCGCCCGACTTCGGCTCAGGTCGTGCTCTCGCGGTTTGTGGGTTCGAGCCCCGCGTCGGGCTCTGTGCCGACCGCTCGGGGCCTGGAGCCTGCTGCGGATTCTGTGTCTCCCTCCCTCTCTGCCCCTCTCCCGCTCATACTCTCTCTCCCTCTCTCTAAAATAATTAAATGTTAAAAAAAAAATTAAAAGAACAAAAACAAATACAGCCGCCAACCCGGCAAACAACTCTGAACACACCAACACAACACAACACAGGTGTCTGAAGATCTGCCCTCTGACTGGCACGTATCAATGAAAAGCCAGGCCACCGACCACACAGCCAATGTATTCATCAACGACAAATCGGGTCATGAAAAGTTTCAGCAATCAGCTCCTGTAAGTTTTTCGTCGGATCGCCTACTTGCTTCGGCGAAGAGAAAAATCAGTCCCGTGAAACAGTCTTTGATCACATGAACACCCTACAGCAAGTCTCCCGTGGCGCGTCTGGGGTAGAGCGGAGGGGACCCTGGAGCCCGGGGAAGACAGGAGGGCGCCTGATGTGCTGCCGTAAGGATGGGGAGCGGCGGGCGAGGGGCCGTTTCGGGAGCAGCGCTGCTGCGCGGGGGCGTGGGGATGGGGCTCGACGCCCCCGCGGCGGGCCGCTGGCTCTGGCAGTTACTCAGTCACAGCGTGCGCGCCCTGCCTCCCCGGGGTGTCTCATGCAGGAATCCATCCAGGAAAACCCACGTCTGCCCGCTTCGGTGCTGCCAGGGCCCCACTATCCACCACGCCAGGAGGTCTCAGTAATTATGGAACGCGGTCCACTCCGAACTCCCCTTCTCGCGCCACACGCAGGCTTCAAAACCAGAGGCTTTTCCACGCAACAGAGCGCAACCTGGATCTCACTGCCGATTTGTCTCCCCCCAACTGGAGCACGGAGGCTTCCGTTTCGCCATAAAATGAAGCTACAAAAAGACCGTTAAGCACAGAACGTCTTCAAAATGCCCTCCAACTAAATCCTACACCCTATCGGTTTCTCGAGAATACCTGAGAAATTAGAGCTGTTCAAAACAACGCAGAGCAAACGCTTTGTGTGCAGAGTCTTAGACAATTTAGTTAATTGAAAAGATCGCTGCGATTCCCCAAAAGAAGAACTCTCAACCAGGTAGAGGCGCAGGAAAGCAGGAATTTTAACAAAGGCGTTTTAAATGAGAACACTAAGGAATCACAGAACAGGAAGAGAACTGAACTGAGCCAGGCAGCACCTCTGACAGCTAATTTAGCCCCCTGTGCTCTGTGCCTCAGTTTCTCTGCCTGTGAAGAGACTACCCCGTCTAGTTCTCTCCTCGACCCCCACGGTAGCACGTATATTACCACGAACATGAAAGGCCTCACTGTTGAGAGTCAGTACAGGCAATGAGAACTAAATGTAAACCAACTTATAAATAAGATCATATTCTACAAACTGCTGGAGATTGCTCCTTTATTATTTTTTTTTAAGTTTATTTACTTTGAGAGAGACAGAGCACGCATGTGTGTGTGTGGGGAAGTGGCGGGGGGGGGGGGGGGGGGGGCGGGGAGGGAGAGATAATGAATCCCAAGCAGGCTCCACGTGCTATCAGAAGAGCCAGACTCAGGGCTCTGATCATGACCTAAGCCAAGATCGAGTCAGATGCTTAACCAACTGAGCCACCCAGGCACCTGTGGGGATTTCTCCTTTAGAGGACGTATTTATTGAATTATCAGAAAGAATTTGTTCAATCCACGATCTAGTAAATCTTATAAGCTGAACATTTACATTAAGATTTTATTATTAAATGACTTGGGTTTCCCCAGAAGCGTTTCGAGGCCTTGGATAGAGATCATACGTTAAAATTCTGTTTTCTTATAGGATATTACAGTAATGATCCCTGTCCAAAGAAGATGTATGGATGCTAATACCTTAAGAACCAAAAACATTCAAAAAAGTCTAGAAAAGCTTCCTGGTCTTCAAATCAAGAGGCTTGATTTCTCTCCTAATCCCTTATCAACAGCTATCCAACAATCAGAGAGCTACCCTCCCTCAGTCATGCCAGGTATTTGACTTAGGTAACATATTTAGCACCGGACTCCCTCCACTGCACTGTAAACACGCTGAGGCAAAGATTTTCTGCCTGCTTTGGTCACTGTTCAGAGCACACTCAGCACCAAGAACAGGCATGCCACCTTCACACATCCTGAGAGACACCATTACTTGGCGAGGGCCATCATGACGAAGCACCACAGAGCGGGTGGCTGAAGCAACGGGAATTTATTTTCTAAGTTCAGAGGCTAGAAGCCCAAGGCCGTGGTGTGGGCAGGGCTGGTTCCTTCTGAATCCCCCTCCTGGGCTTGCAGATGGCTGTCCCCTCCCCGTGTCCTCACGTGGTCATCGTCTCTCTGCGTGTCTGTGTTCTGACCTCCTCTTCTTACAAGGACACCAGTCATAATGGATTACTTATCTTACCTTATTTATCTCTTCAAAGGCCTGGTCTCCAAATATAGCCACATTCTGAAGCGCTACAGGGTGGGGACTCCGCCATGCGGATCTGGGGACAGGTCGGGGGGGAAGGGGGGCGCAGTTCAGCCCACAACAGAGGGAGGAAAGGAAGCCGCTGCCACTTTTTTATGGAAATTCACTAACATCACTAAATAAGTTTCTCTGTATCATGAAACACGACACATTTGCTTTAATGAACGACGTAACAACACTCCAAGTTGTAGTTTTTAAACCCGTTTCAAAGACACAAATAACCCGTGAATCATACTGCAAGTTACCTGTCAACAGGGATTCCTGTTCCACCCGCAGTTCACGGAAAAGAAGAATCAAATCGACAGCGACGCCAATTGTATCCAAGTTCCTGTAAAGGGTTTTTAAAAAAAGACAAAGTTAAACACGTTGATTTTCTTAAACCCGCATTTCAAATGATGAGCCAGGGAAGGGCGCCGTGAGCACTGGCTAACGGTTCCTGCACTGAACAGAATCGTGGCCCTGAGATGTCCGCGTCATAACCTCCAAGCCTGTGGACGCGCTACCTTATGTGGCAAAGGGGACTCTAGGTTGTGAGGAGATTCGGGATCTTGAGATGGGCAGATTATCCTGGATTAACGGGGTGGGCCCGATGTGGTCACGAGGGTTCTTGAAAGCAGAATACTAGAGGGTCAGAGTCTAGGAAGGGGCCGCGAGCCCGGGGAACACAGGCAGCCTCTAGAAGCTGGGGAAGGCCAGGAAAAGGATTCTCCCCGGGAGCCTCAGGGGGGAACTCAGCCTCCTGAACTCCTACACCAGAGGGTAACAGATCCGTGTTGTGTTAACGTCACTCAGCGTTGGGTAATCCGTCAGAGCAGCAGCAGGAAACTAATGCGGATCTGGGAGCAGAAGCAGAGGTGCGCCGTGAAGAAACATCTGAACAGTGGGCGCGGCTGTGGGACCAGGGGCCGGGACCAGGGACCGGGACCGGGCCGGGGCGGGCAGAACTGGGAGGCGCAGGATGAAAAGCTCTGATGCCACGGGTAGGTGTGTGGACACTGAAGGGACCGCCGGTGAGGGCTCAGGAGGAAGTGAGGGAGCGATCATCGGAAACCGGGGAAAGGGGGCCCTTCCTCCACAGGGGAAGAAGCTTAGCAAACTGAGGAACCTGGACATTCGGCTGAGCACGTTTCCAAGCGACATGCTGGACGTGTGATCTGACTGCTTCTTGCTGCGTATAATAGTGACGCCAAGGGGAGAAATAAAGGAGGTGGAAAGGGAACCAGGTCTTGCTTCAGGAAACTGTCAGTCTAGCCAGACTGCAAAAGATGCTACAACTGGGACAGACTGTCAAGAAAAGTGTGCTCTGGAGGGAGCCAAACCTTTCCGGACAACCTTTTGCTCATGACTTGGAAGGATCAAAAGGTCAGAGTGTTCAGTCACACGGTGGGGGGAGCTCTCTGAAGAGGTAAGGGTGGGACTCACTCCTCTCCGTCACCACAGCAGGACCCAGGAATAGAGACGGGGTTATCTAGGAAGACTCTATGGAGGGCCACCTTGTCTGATGGCGTGAATCCCCATGACATACAGGTGAGACCCACAAGGTTGCCGGAAAGGTTCTACTGGTAGAAACTCTGCCAGCGTGGACAAAATGCACCGAGAAAGGATGAAATCAGACTCCCCAAATTCTACAGGCAGGAAGTAGGCTGATCCAACTACTCAGGGGCAAACGTGTGCTACCCTTCAAGAAAAAGGAAGGGTGATGCTGAGGGGAGGGCCGGGGGCACAGCCTCAAGCCACAGAAGATTCTTCCCAGGCCCTGAAACCTGAGTTTGCCCAACGGAATTCTGAAATTGCTTGGGATCAGTAATTCCTCTTTTCCTTCAATTTTCTCCTCTCTCAAAGGATAATGTCTAAAACTGTTACCTTAGGCTTTGGGGAGCAGATAACTTGTCTTTGGGGAGCAGATAACTTGTCTAGCTTCACATGTGCACAGACAAAGAGAAATTCTGCCCCAGGATGGAGCGCGTCCAGAGTCGGACCCATAAGTAATTTTTACATGACTGGATACTGAGATTTGGAACTTCTCAGTTGATGACTTAGATGAGATTCTGTACTTGAGCTGATGCTGTCAGAGTCAAACACGTGGGGACCTCGAGAAGGGATGAATGTTTTCTGCACATGTAACAGACGTCAATCTTTAGGGGCCAAAGGGTGGGCTGTGGTAGGAAAATTATGGCCCTGAGAGGTGTCCACATCCCAAACTCTGGAACCTGTTAATACATTATCTCACATGGCCAAAGGGATGTGGTATAAGAAGAAAAAGACTTTTGGTCTTTGTCCCCAGTTCCTGGCCCAGAGCTCCTAAAACCCCTGGAATTTCTGGTGTGGTCAGGAGTGTCTTCTGTTACTCACGACAAGCCCCGTTCAACCATACGTGACCTTATGCTGATAAGGTGACTCTTACTGGGTCTCCAGGTAGCTTCACAGGGGGCCTGGCTGCCGGGGAGGGGGGACCAACCAAGTGGTCAGGGGCTGTAACTTTCACCCCAACCTCCAGACCTCTGGGGAGGACGGGGTCTGGAGAGCGAGGTTCATCGCCAACAGACAATGATCAAGCCTATGTGAAGGAACCTTCGTAAAAACCCTACTACACGGAAGTTTGGAAACCTTCAGTGTGGCTGGGTGAACACAACAGAACGCCAGCAGGATGCAGATGGCCCCAGGGAGGGCAGAGAGCCCTGTGGCTGCCCACCTGTCCTACACATCTCTTCTGTTTGGCTCTCCGTAAGTTGTATCCTTCATGGTGAACTGGGGACAGGATGTAAAGGCTTCCCTGAGTTCTGTGAGCCTTTATACTGGATTACCATATCTGAGGGGTGTCACGGGAACCTCCAAATTTGTAGTCAGCTAGGCAGAGATGTAGCTCAGGTACCCCGTTCACATCTGAAGCAAGGCCATCTGGTGGGACTGAGTCTTTTAAGTTATGAGATCTGATGCCACTAACTCCAGATAGGTCCAAATAGAACTAAACTGCTGGACCCCCAGCTACTGCCAAAGACTCGAAGTTGGTCAGAAAACACTGCCAGAGACTTTTTCGATGTGATTAAATCAATGGTTTCGAGATGATGAGGTTATCCTAGATTATCTGTGTGGGCATCATGTGATCCTGAGTGCTTACCAGAGGGATACAGGATGGTCAGAGCCAGAAAGAGATACCGGAAGATGCCACAGTGTTGCTTTGAAGACGGGGAGGACGGAGCCAGGAGCCAAGGAAAATGGGCGGGCGGCCTCAGGAAGACAGAAAAACCAGGGAACGGATTCTCTATTAGAGACCCCAGAAGGAGCCAGCCCTGCCGATACCTTCACTTGAGGTCAGTGAGACTGATTTTGGACTTGTGACTCCAGAACTATGAGGCCAACGAATTTCTGTTGTTTGAAGCCAACGGGTTTGCAGTAATTTGTTAGCAGCAAAGGAAACCAGCGCAGCTCCGGACCTGCCTCACTTCTCAACAGGAATCAGACCGGAGCCAAGATACTTCCTTCCAGGGCTAGTGGGTACACGGGGAGGGTCCTCCCTCCCTTCCCCAAGGCCAGGGGGTCAGAAAGCCACTGTTCCTTTCTCCTTTACTTGTCAGACCAGGATAGGAAAAGAGGCCGTTCCTGCTCTTGCCTCTATACGGCCAGATGGTCACCGGGCCAATGTGCCCACGGCCTATTTCTACATGGCCAGAGCTCTTGAATTAAAAAAAGAGAAAGAGAGAAAGAGAAAAGAAAAAAACCTGTAATTTCATGAGATGAAAATTTTACCAAATTCAAATTTAAACGCATCCACGGGCATTCAGTCACGTGTTACCTGTGGCTGCTCTCACACCACGACAGGAGAACTCAGAAACCGGGACAGCGATCACAAAGCCTGAACCATCTCCCTGGCTCTTGAGGGTAAGAGTGTAGCGACCCCTGCAGCAGGGTTTACACCGGCCTGCGGAACTAACTGCTTTGGGTAGTGCTGAGAACTTCCCGAAATTTCACTGGACTCTGATTGTCTGCCTCGCCGTGTTATACACTCCATATGTGCAGAACACAACCTTGGTCTACACAAGGGCAGCGTCCAGACAGAAGATGTAAAAGGCCTGGAGAGCATCACACCTTTTGATTAACTCCTTCATAACTTAACACAAAGCGCCAGAAAACTTCAGCTGCAATCTGAATCCCGACAGGCTCGGAAATTAGCTAAGGTCGACTTTGAAGTCCTTACTAGAATCTTTTGTGTTTCTGACCAGAAAAATGGTTTTTCCAGGAGCTGGTGCCTTAACCGGTCGGAACTTCCCTCGAAGATCAACTGTGAATAATAACACAATCCTAGAAGGAAAGAGGCAGAAAAACGAACACCTTCTAATGTTCATCCTCACTTCACCCCTAAGTGTAAGCTGCTTGCGAGCGGGATCCCACGGCCACGAAGCATAGTGCGGGCTTTGACGGCCCCTCCGGAAGACGGCTGACATTTCATCTGCCATAGTGTTTATACTCTTGTAATGTTTGGATTTTTACAGTTTAGCTATTACTTTTACACTCAGAAGAAGAAAATGAGAATTCATTTCCAAGAAAGACATATCCTCATCCACTTTCATTGCACCACCCCATTCCCGAGCAGGTGCAAAACCCACGGACGCAGCACACTTGCAGTCTGCAGGAGTAAGCTCACGGGACACTCCTGACGGCCTGTGTGGGAGACACGGCCCGCCTTGCTCAGGGACGCCGAGGCTCTCGTTCAGGGTCCCGTGGCTGTTTAAGGGACGGAGCAATCACACACAACAGGGTCAACGGGTGTCACAGAGCACTTGGGGCAGCTGTGGAGTCACAGAGAAGGTTCCCTGGCTCTGCTGTTCAGACAAGTTCCATACCCCAAGTCACAGTTTCTTCTCTGTTAAGAATGGAAAAATAGTAGCATGCTATTTCTTGGGTTTGTTCTAAAAATAAAACAAGATTCTGCAGGTCAAGCCCCTGGGACAAAGCCTGGGCGTAGGACAGGCCCACCGAAGGCTCGCTTCCTTCCCCACGAGGCTGGCAAAGCACGGGATGAGTCTGCCTGCCCACAGTCAGAGTCTCCGTCCCAAGGCTCTCCTATCCCTCCCCCATCACGCAGGAGGGCCTCTCTGCCAGGAAATGGACAAAACACACTAGTCCCTGCCCACTGCTGCTTAGCACTAACTAGTTATGTTTTTACATGGTAACTATTATTAGCGACATTATTATTGTTTCTAGGCATTTATCTGCAAATGGACAGCAGGCTCTGTTTGGTATTAAAGTTACACAACCCTGGCATTTCTCCCCGCTCTCCTTTGATCTTAAAAATCTCATTCATCACATCAAAGCCCCAGGTATAAGACTGTCTAGGCAGCAAAGGGGGTCCCTCAAGTGGCTTCTGGACCAGCCCAACTTTGCCCACCACAGCAGTGACGGAGGCCTGGAGGCTCTGTCTACATTCAATTCCAGGAAAGGAAGCTGAGCGTGCTCTTTGTGGCTTCTGACTTCATCTCAAGAAAAAACGTGTAATAAAAAGCAGATTCCATTAAATCAGAGGAAAGGTGCTCAGTTCTGGGAAGAGAGAGTAAGTAGCAGGCAAAGAATAAGAACAGTGCCTGGCAATTCTCTTGCTCATCTTAACCACTTTAAAAAATGTGCACCTTAGGGGCACCTGAGGGGCTCAGTCGGTTGGGTGTCCGACTTCAGCTCAGGTCGTGATCTCACGGTTTGTGAGTTCAAGCCCCGCGTCGGGCCCTGTGCTGACAGCTCAGAGCCTGGAGCCTGCTTTGGATCCTGTCTCCCTCTCTCTGTCCCTCCCCTGCTCATGCTCTGTCTCTCTCTCAAAATAAATAAGCATTAAAAAAAAATTAAGAAATGGGGCGCCTGGGTGGCTCAGTCGGTTAAGCATCCAACTTCAGCTCAGGTCATGATCTCAGTCCATGAGTTTGAGCCCCACTGACAGCTCAGAGCCTGGAGCCTGCTTTGGATTCTGTGTCTCCCTCTCTCTCTGTCCCTCCCCCGCTCATGCTCTGTCTCTCTCTCTCTCTCTCTCTCTCTGTCAAAAATAAACGTACATTAAAAAAAATTTTTTTTAAATGTGCACCTTATAAAATGGGTGGAAAGAGTTTCCAACCTTGCACAATCTTAAGGAAATCTTAAGACAGGTGATCTCAGAAACGTACAAGACATGCTCCTTGTTCAAAGCAAACACAAGGGTAATGAATTAAAAGACTAAAACCAAGTAAAACATTTCCAACTAAGAAAAGTGAGGTCCAGAACGGCATATGCCTTTAGAAAGGCAGAATCTAGGATCAGAGAATCAAAATTAGGTTAAAATCACTGTGCTACATAACTATAACCAAATCATAACACATTAGAAACATAGTAAAACCTTGGTTTGCGAGCATAATTCGTTCTGGAAACATGCTTGTAATCCAAAGCAATTGTATACCAAAGCTAACTTCCCCGTGAGAAATAACGGAAACTCAGATGATTCATTCCATGACCCAAAAATATGCCTATAAAAATGATTACAATACTGTAATATAATACAAAATAATTTAAAAAACATAAAATATAAAGACAAACAAGCTAACCTGCACTGACCTTGGAAAACCTTCGTGGCTGGTGTGAGGGAGACCAGAGAGAGGAGGGTTACTGTGCAGGACGACTGTCACTATCACTAACGGAATCGCTGCTGTCACTGGCTCAGTGGAATCTTCTTCTGCCTGGGGGCCACTGCAGATGCTCGCAGCGATGTAGGCTACAGTGCAGTATTAATAAACTCTTGTCATGTACCGTATTTAATGTACCTGGCAATAAGGCAGCAGGGGAAAGGGTCTATAACTGCAGGCAGCCTGAGCTAGAAGGAAGCAAAGCATTTCTAAGCTCAATCTTGTCCGGAAAAGCAAAGGACTATCCACAGGTGCTTTGAAGTGACAAAAAAAAAAAAACAAAAACAAAAACACTAGTGTCAGCTGTGGGCACCTTCCAACGTCCTGAAAAATCACTGATTTCTGCCAAACACCGCGGCCTGAGACTGAGCATCTGAGCACGGGAGACGACCACCCACAGTCCCTCCGGGAGCAAGAGAGAGAAGAAACACTGGCTCAGTTGTGATCACGTGACGTCTGGCATCACGTACTATTCATATTGCAAGACATCGCTCATTTATCAATTAAAAACGTATCAGAAAGGTTTGCTGGTCTTGCGGAACCCTCACACGAGTCACTCGCGATCGGAGGTTTTACTGTATAAATCACAAACTGAAATAACCCCCAAGGTTAAAAACATTCTATCCTATGTCGTGCCATCTATGTGCTCATCTAAAAGCCTCTAACGGCAAAGCCTGCAGAGCACCTCTCCCCTGGAGACGTAAAAACAGAGCCTCGCAGTAACGCTGGTTAGCACTGCGACACCAACGCTGTTTCTCGCCGATGAACCCGCACGACGGAACAAGTGTGCACACACACAGAGTACTACCTGATGGAATTCTGGTTCACGGAACACTCTATGCAGGCATTTCGGAGACACCGGAAGCATTCTGTTATCAGCTGCAGACCGGAAGTGAGATGTTCCACTTGGGAGGGGTCTCTGCAGGCCAGCTCAACAGCATGAGAAGATTTCTTCAAGATGTCCAGGACTCTTTGGAAGATAGTCCTGGGTGCCGTTTCTCTGAAAAAGGAGGGAACTGTTACAAACCAGAGGGAAAAAAAAAGTCTAATTTCCAAATGTCGTCTCCAGAATACGGTTTATACTTCTATCTGTGGGGAGCCGGGCTCGGCCTGTCTGTCCCAGCTCCTTGGCTTGCAACACAGAACAAAAGAGCTACATCTATGGAGTGCTGAGCCAGGTACCATTCTTAGCAACTTCTTCGTGTATTATTTAGTAAAAACCCAACTGAAGAAGAGGGGAGTTGAAGTAACTTGCTCATATAACTCGGCTAATAACGGGCAGAGCCACATTTCCAATAGGAGTCGGACTCGAGTACTCCCACAGCCCGAAGACCGGTGACGGGGGATGGTCTACGCCTGTAGATCTGTCCTTAATCAAAACAGAATATCTACATTTTATGTTCTAGAAAGAGAATATAACCACGTCTGCTGTCACCCAATAAATACTAAAGTACAATTATGAGAAACAGTCTTCATGAAGCTGCCAGGGAGGCCAACGCATTATCCACTCCCTAGATACAGAGAAGCCAGCAACAGCACATGGTCTGAGCTGGAATATTCCACTGCAGGTGAGAGGCAGAGAGAAAGAGGAGGAGGAGGAGGAGGAGGAGGAAGGAGGGAGGGCGGGAGACGGAGAAACACGGAGAGAGAAACAGAGATAAAGAGAGAGGTGGGAGGAGAGGGGGAGAGGGCGGGGGGGTGAGGGCACCGTCCACCCGCCCCGAGTGCGTGCCCAGGGGAGAAAATGAGCCCGTGGCCGTTCCCTGGGGGCTTCTCCGTTCCCACATGCCTCTCACTCGGGAAGCATGGCCTGCAGGGGCTACCGTTACAGAGCTACGGAGATAAGAATTTGTGGCGCAACGTGGCACCGAAATGCAAGCCAACTTCCTCATTCCGTGAGTCTCCTAAAGAAGCAGCAATCTGTTCTCATGTTAGAAGAAAAACTGCCGTGCTGGACGATTTGAGACATTCTCGCAGATTCTTTCTGACCATGAGAATTTTCGCCTTTGGCCCTGTTGGAGAGGCCCAGCACCCTCCTTTCTTCCTCGCTCCGCGCCAGATTATCAGATGATCAGGGGAGCGCGCGCTGAGGCAGAACCGCGGACACGGAACCATCACGGTCACGGCGCCGGTGCTGGCGGGGTCCCTCCACACGTCTGCCCCCCTCCCAGAGGAGACACTTCCCTCCCTGAGTCCTGTGCTTCCACTGGTGGGTTTTTACCGCACGGACAGATAACATAAATCACACTGTTTACCGGTGACTGAGTGAGTGACCGAATAAACGACGTGCAAGTCCAAGGGTACAGTATTTATCCTGCCTCAATGACCGTAAGAAACAATTATGCGCGTGAGCCATTTTCAGTGACGATTTGCCATAAAAAAGTTCACAGACACTCTCACGACATCTTTAAGGAGCACTAAACACGGTGCAGACGCAAACGTGCTAAGAAAACACGCAAGAGTTCAAAACATTTCGAAGGATGCCAACAGTGATCAGGATTTCCAGAACAAAGATTACATCTAATTATCTGCCCCCACTGCACAAAGCTTCGATGGCATTTATGATTTAATATTACAGTCAAATGAACAGAGAGCTATAACTTGAATGATCAACAGTAATACCTCTTTTTCCTACTAAGAGAGCTGAGAAACATGTATTCACACTTGTGATGAAGAAGCCTCCCTCTGACGGTCCTTTGCAAGCTACCCTCACTCGGGTAACACCTTCCTGCTGCGAACCGTCTCCCCCGATGCCACCCTTTGAAATCCTGACATCTGTTTTACTCAATATTTGTATCGAGCACATCAAAAGCTTTGGACTCAGACTATGGCAGACTAAAAAGCAAAACAGAAAAAAAAGCATTGTTCTTAGGAAAACTGGAGAACTGATATTCCCACCATAGAACAATTAGCAAGTTCATGAACTATCCTATGACTAATTCCCAATGCTACGTGATAATCTGTCATATATGCACCATGACTTTCTCCTTTATTACTCTTCTAATCAAAAGAAAAATGTCTGAGCTGGGGCCAATCATCATATTCCTGAAATCAAAATAACTATTAACAGCTACTAGAGAATAATCACGACAGCGTTCACTCAGCATACAACAATTCACATTCGCAGTATAAAGAGAAAATAATTCGGGCTTGCGATCACGGTCATTTGTTCTCCCCCAGGCTGCCCACCCATGGATTCCTGAAAACACCAAGCACTGGGCAGCCCTCTTTGTTCAAACGTATGCCCTCCCAGAATGCACTCTGCACACAACCACCCCCAATTCTCTGCCTGGAAAATCTCGCATCTCCTTATCGAGGCCTTTTGAAAACTCTCAGCCCTGGGGAAACTCCTCCGCTACTCAAGGCGGAGCAGCTCCCATCTCTATGTCCCACTGGAACGCACTCTGTCCATAACGCTGGAATAACACTTATCCACCATAGAGGATACGCACTTATCCGGTCTAGCTCCCCAGCTAGCCCATAAATCCCAGAAAACAGAGCCTATCCTATTTTTTTCTGCATCCCCAGGGCCCAGAACTGGCATTCACTAATTGCATTTATTCAATTCAAGTGTATAACAGAAAGACTACTTGCACGTTCGGTGGCACCTAACTGCCTCGCAGACTTGTACTGAGAACGCGGCCTGAGCCAGACACCAGCCCCGGGACGAGCAATGACATTTGCGCATCCGGCAGCAGCAACTGGAAAAAGGGTACAGAGGCATCGACTCCTCCATTCCCATTAAGAAATCCATATATCCAGAAACTTGAAAAAATACCACATCTTAAGTAAGATGTACATATCTCACGAGTAACATTTAACAAACATCTAATTTCTTCTCCACTACATGATACAATGGATGAACTTAAAAGCGGGAATGTAACCCGATTAACTGTACTTTAAATTTCTTTAGGGGCACCTGGTTGGCTCAGTCAGTTAAGCATCCAACTTTGGCTCAGGTCATGGTCTCGTGGTTCATGGGTTCATGGGTTCAAGCCCCATGTCAGGCTCTGTGCTGACAGCTCAGAGCCTGGAGCCTGATTCACATTCTGTGTCTCCCTCTCTCTCTGCCCCCTCCCCCCGGCTCACACACACACACACTCTCTCTCTCTCTCTCTCTCAAAAATAAACACTAAATTTTGAGAGCAGAGACTATTTGTTAGATGTCTGGCTCCCGAGGTAAAGGGTAGGAGGAAAAAACTCTTCTAGAGCCATATAATAAATATAGACTTTATTCACCATCTTTGCGTACAACGTATTAACAACTTTCATCAGACGTAGACATAAAGAGCTTTTACTCACTAAGAGAAAGACCTATGAAAGCATCTAACAGTCTTCTATACTTCTTCACTTCTCTACGGCCTTTAAAGAAAGCTATTTGGTATTGAGATCCAAAGCGGCCCTAATGTCCTCTGCCTTCAAATTCTAAGTTCGCTATCAAGAGAACGCAGCTAAGTATGTGAAATGATTAACGACAGTGAAATGGCCAACATCAGTCGATCATTCCCATATTACAAATGTTACTATTAAAAATAATTGCTGTCATTTCTGCTTTAACCAAACTAACACAAAATATTCACAGACTTTACAAAGCTTAGCTGCCTTATTCACAGAAGGCAGAAAGTACTTAGGAGGACAATTAAAATTCAACCGTTAGACATTCCTGTTAGATAGGAATGCATACCCTGAAGACAAGGTACAAATGAAATGTTACATTACAGAACAAAAAAAGAAAAAAAAAGCCTTTGAATTATACAAAAGGTAGAATTTCATCTCCTTCAAGTTTGAACAGATCTGTAGGTTTAATCTTGGCAAGTCCTGTCTGAGTAAAATTAGATAAACCCACCCATGATCGTGCGTCAGAGATTAGATAGGTCTATCACACCGTGTGCACACACATTTTACAGCTAGGGCATCAGGTGGCACCTCCTACAGAAAAGGAAAACCACCGCTCATCACCGCACTGCCCTGCTGAGACTTCCCTGCATTCTCCTATCTCACATTCAATGACAAACCAGCATGGTAGGTTAGAACCGCGTAAGCACCGTCACTGGGAAAAACCATTCGAAATGTGCACAGGTTCTGAGATTAAAGTAAGAATCACTGGTTCTTCTCTAAAACCACAAACGGTGCTCACTGACTTCACCAGGCTGGACTGAACAAAAACAGAAAATAAAAACATCTGCACGTCCTGCCAGAAACAGCTTGGGGGCAAAATTCTGAAATTCATCTTTGCAGACCTCAAAATGCTTTTTCTACCTTTTCCCTCTTCCGTGACATCCAGAACTCTCAAGCTGGCCCTGACAGCCCAGACCAACCCATTTTTCTGTAAAGGGCCAGAGAGTAAATACTTCAGGACCGGAGGGCCTGACGATCTCTTGTCACAGCTTTGCAACTCTGCTGCGGGAGTAAAACCAGCCACAGACAACACCCACGCGAACGACCGTGGCTGGGTGCTAATAAAGTTCTACTTACCGACACTGCAATTTAAAGTTCATGTGATTTTCATGTGCCACAAAATTTATTTTTCCCAACCTTTAAAAAATGTAAAAACCAGAGTCGTCTGGGTGGCTCAGTCGGTTAAGTGTCCAACTCTTGATTTTGGCTCAAGTCGAGATCCCAGGGTTGTGGGATCAAGCCCCTCCACATTAAGTGTGGAGCCTGCTTAAGATCCTCTCTCTCTCTCTCTCTCTCTCTCTCTCTCTCTCTCTCTCCTTCTGCCCCTGTCTTCTGTTCACACACCCTCTCTCTCTTAAAAAAAAAAAAAAAAAAAAAGGTAAAAACCATTCTTAACTCACAGGCCATTAAAAAAAAAAAGGATACAGACACATGAATGACGGCAGACCAGCCTTGGCCCCCGGATCACAGTTTAGCAACCCTGCTTTAAAGAATCCGAACACATCAGTCCTCCCCCAAAACCCC
Organism: Panthera uncia; assembly: GCF_023721935.1. Lineage (NCBI taxonomy): Eukaryota > Metazoa > Chordata > Mammalia > Carnivora > Felidae > Panthera > Panthera uncia. The sequence continues at coordinate 134,503,041 of NC_064809.1, read as the reverse complement.
CAAATCGCAAGCTTCCCCCTTTCCACTGTTCTCAGTACAGTCAAAATTCATCTCTCGTAAGAATCAAATCTCAAAAGCACGATGCCAAGTCACAGAGGCCAAGAAAAGGCGAAACGGGCACAGACGAGGAAAAATAAACCACTGGCTACAGTGTCCCGCAACGGCGCTGTGCATGCAATGACAGCACTGCCACCAGGCCTGCGGGGGCCGGGCCATTGTGGAAGGGGGCTGCAGCGACAACGATCCACGTGGGAAACCAGAGCTGGACCCTCCCCTATAACCACACAAAGAAGGTAACTGCAGATGCATCCAGGAATGTATGTTAACCAAACCTGTAAAGCTCTGGAAGAAAGTATACGGAGGACGTCTTACACTCTCGGGCAAAGAAAGATTTTGTATATGAGGCCTCATTAAGAACCTGATGAAAAACCTTACCCAAAACAGTGATGTCTGAGCACAGAACTCAGGAAGGTAAAGGAAGCCCTGGGCACCTTCCTGGGAGAAGAGCACGAGGGAAGGGAAAGGCGTATCTGGAGGGCTCGCGGAGAAGAAGCCCAACGAGGGAGTGGAAAGGTCACGTGAGTCCGAGGCAACATGGAACCAAACTGCACAGGCCAGAAGGACTTGGGCTCTTATCCCGATGTGAAGCCACAGAGGGTTCTGAGTGCCCTTCATTTTGAGGGACCCCTCTGGCTGCTGTATAACGACTGACCACAGGTGAGGACGAGAAGACACCAGGAGACCAGGCAGGACACTTATTCTTGGAAACGACCATGGCAGCAGCAGGCACAGTAAGCAGAGATCAGATTCTGGATACATTCTGAAGAAACGGCCAATGAGGTCTGACGGGAAAAACTGTCAGAGGGCTATCTGAGAAAGGGGATTCCAGGAGCACTCCAGAACTTTGGCCTGAGCACCATCAGGAAAGGTGTATATCCTGCTTACTGAAATGGAGATGGCCGGGAAGGCACCTGGAGGGGAGGGACTCAGTCCAGGCAGGGATCCGTGAAGCGGGAGGTACCCACCCCAAACAATGAAACGTGCAGGAGGCAGACAAATGCACAAGTGTGACGTTCAGAAGGCAAGTTCGGCCAGAGACAAACATGACAGCCACCAGCAGATGGAGAGTTATTAAAGCACAAGACCGAGCGAAGTCACTCGGGACTACAGGTAGAAGAGGGAAGAGGTCTGAGGACTGAGCCCTGGGACCTGAGGAGGCGGCGATTCAGAAGAGGGCGGGGACACAGAAGCTGAGTGAAGAAAGGGTCAAAGGCAGCTGACAGGTCAAGTGAGCTAAGAATTTAAGAGGAAGACCACTGGACTTAGCAGTGGATTAGAATGGGTTCAAGAGAAAGAGACATTGCAGTAGGTGAATATAAAACACTCTCCGGAGTTATAAACAGCAGCGGAAAACTGGGATCGTGGCTCAAAGAGATAGAGTTTCCTATGAATGGGAAAAACTTATAGCAGATATATAAACTGATGAAAATAATCCAACAGAAAGGGTAAAACTGATTATTTTTTTTTTTTTTTTTTTTTTTTTTTTTTTTTTTTTTTTT
>NC_064809.1:134453423-134501382 GCF_023721935.1 Panthera uncia | reverse complement strand
TTATTTATTTTTGGGACAGAGAGAGACAGAGCATGAACGGGGGAGGGACAGAGAGAGAGGGAGACACAGAATCGGAAACAGGCTCCAGGCTCCGAGCCATCAGCCCAGAGCCTGACGCGGGGCTCGAACTCACGGACCGTGAGATCGTGACCTGGCTGAAGTCGGACGCTTAACCGACTGCGCCACCCAGGCGCCCCTAAAACTGATTATTTAAGAGGAGGGGTGGATTACTGCAGCAGTGGATGCAAAAGGGAGTGATGTTTAGTGCAGACCTGAGGAGGGGTCGCATCAGGGCAGGAGGCTCATCCACAGCCACAGAAGGCAGGGCAGGTTATGGGCACGGACACAGGCAGGTGGGAGAGCGGGTGACGGGAGCCCCTGGGAATTATCTTCTGGTTGCTCCATCTGTCTCGGTGAAACAGGAAACCAGGAGTGAGGACGAGGGAGAGGCAACGGAAACAAGGACCGCGAAAGGCGTGCAAGGTTGGGCGGGGGCAGGAGACTATGGCCGAGGGAAACACAGGAGCACCGCCAGGCAGCGCTAAGTTGGGCTAGTGATCAGTTTAAAGACAGCCCCATGAGCAGGGTCATGTAGTAATCACCACCGTGATATGAGACCAGCGAGCATGGCTGGAAGTTCTTCTCCAGCCTCGTTGGGTGCAGGCACCAAGGACAGGGCAGGTGGGCTTTAACCAGAGCTGAAGCTGTCCCAGGAAAGCATGAGGATGAGAAGTAGCAGATCAAGAGACTGTAGGTCCTGGTGGGGCTGAAGACTGTTGGGGTAGGTGACCTAGAGAGAGCCAGAGCAGACCTCCCGAAATTGAGATCGTGACGGGAAGGCAGCTACCATCAATGAAAGGCCTAGGGGAGCACTGGTTGGATGGGGTGCGGGTCAAGCTCAGCAAAGGAGAGGAAGTCAAGGAACAAGAAGGGCGGAGTAACGCAACCACGACCTATGCGGATACTGAAATAACCAAGACCTAAGATAGGACAAGCAGCACGGAGTTAACAGCGAGCCAGAGCGAAGTCTGCAAGGAACGAGCTGACATGACCCACAGAACTCTCCTCCTAACAGGCAGAAGTGACCCATGGGCAGCCTACGCCGACGGTGTGAGATGGAAAGCTGGAGGGGTCACAGGGGAAAGGTCTGGAAGCAGCAACGACGATCAAGGTGAATGCCCACCACAACTTCAAGCCCAGCGGCACGGGATAGAGAGAAAACAGCCTCCCATTTGGAAGACCTTCTGGAAAGGCATTCCTCAGAGGAGCCGTATTTCACTTAGATCAAGAAGATGAATGTTCAAGGAAATGAGCACACAGAGAATTTTGCTAAGGGTGTACGAGAAGGGTTTTCAGGGCTGAGGGGTCGGAAAAGGAGTCATGACAAAGCCTTCAGGGAAGCAGGGAATGAGAGAAAACCTAGTTTACCGTATAAATTAGAAAATCAGCTTGTGAATGTCTACCAAACTCCCGGCCGAGATTTTATTTTCAGTGGCTCCGAAACCACAAGTCACTACGGGGAAAATTGATGTCTTTGCGCCATGGAGGGTTTCCATCACGTAACGGTCTATCTTACCATCTGTCTTCTTTAATGACTTTTGATAAAGCTGCACAATGATCTCAGGGAGGACGAGAGCCCCTGACATTTCACCGTGCCCGTTAACACCAGGCACTTGACTAAGCCCCACGCCGTGAACTGCTCAAGGGCTACGAGAGCGCCGCTTGCTTCCGAGCGGTCTTCTTAGCCCAACGAGACTTGTCCAGGCCTGCGGCCGTCAGACAGGTTGACTCACCGTGGTCGGGCCCAGGGTTCCTGTCCCTCCGAGGAAGCTTCCTTGCCCACAGTCCAGGGACCACTACAAAAGACTAGAAGAATAAGAAGCTGAGAAATCCTGCTTGAGGGCACTGGTGGTCACAGCTCCAACCTTATTTATTTTGACTCGCTGGCTCGAACTTCTTCCTGTCTGTTTTGTCCATTTAAGATAATTGAATGTGAGGGGTGGCTCACACTGACCACATCTGTATTTTGAAGCTGAGTCAGAACACCTTACCAAATAGTTCCATGTGGTATTCCAGCTCATGGCCTAGGTAAAAATAAAGGAAGCTGTCATCACACTCTGAAAAGTGCTTTTTATAGTGGAACTTAATTGATGTTCTCTCTCAACAAAGCTGATCTGAATCATGGTTGAGTCAAGATGCCATATGGCAACCTTCGCCAAGCTGAGGACTCGTGTGGGCTTTTTTGGGTTTTTCGTTTTGTTTCATTTTTTGTTTTTGTTTTTGGTGCGGCCCAAGATCCCTGCCGGCCGGAGGCTCAGTCATGTTTGGGGAAAACCTATGTGAGTACGTGTATACACAGGCGGATAGGTTTATTTGGAGTTCTGCAGTGTGGTGACCTCTGAAGTGCTCATTCTATTCCCTTTCTTTGCGAAAGTTAGTCAACGTGTTTATACAAGCAACTGGGAATACCAAGACCTTTTGTACCTCTTGAAATCATAGTCATCTGTCACATTTGGTATTTTTCCTATACCTTCCTTACAGGAGTCTTTCCTCTGTGGTCTCTCTCTGTATCTTATGACTCAAGCAAACGAGCTATTCAAGGAAGTAATAAGAATAGCATCAGGTGCTCATTACGTGCTCGGCCTTAAAGCAGGTTCTGAGAGCACAGAGGTAAACGAGAAGCCTGCCCTCGGGCTGCTCTCACCCCTAGTGGGACCGGCAGGTGACTGAGTGATCATAACACCGCATGACGATTTTTCAAAGAGGGAAGCAGAGTGCCAAAGGGAACAGAGGGCAGGAGGCTCCCCGAAGATGAAGACAGGCTTTCATCAGGAGGTGAAACGGTAATTAACCTCGAAGGGAAAGGAGATGCGTGCGTGGCGCAAGTGAAAGGCACACGGCACTCGCACTCATAAACTCGGTGTCACAGCAACTGAGCTTTCCCACCGCGGGTGTCGAACACACGGCTTACGCGGTACCTACAGCTGCGGTGCTAAACACCGGCGTGTGTGAAGTGACCAAATAACTGAAAGGTCAGTAAACCAAATTAAAAGCTTTTCCGTAGCCAGAACAATCATTACTGACCGGCTCTCAGTGCCAGGAAGTGACCTTCTCGTCTCAGCCACTGGCTCCTCGCTGCCAAGCCCTCGAAATGGACCAGGAGCTGGGTTAGAAAATGCTGGAAAAGAAGACAGTCCCTCAACAAGGTCGCAGTCCAGCGAAGTCCAGGGAGAAAGACATACAGAGGCTAATGAAAAGTGCTGTGAAGGAGCTCATGCCAGAAGCCTCTCTCCTCCATTCCAAGCAATGGAATCACAATTATTTTTAAAATATCTAAACGCACGGCCGACTTTAAAACAAGACACGTATCTCCATACCCAAGGCCCGAATGGAAACACTCAGCCACGATCAGGTCTAAGACCAAGGAGTGAAACGGGTTCGAGGATCAGCAAAAAGCCCGCCTGATGGGAACCAAAATGCGACGCCCCTGCATTACGTGGCAACGAGTGGCAGTGAGAGAGCCAACACGTGCAACTCCGCACTAGGACGGGCCTCCCCTGCGTCTGAAGATGGAAGAGTACGGTGTGAACTGCCCCAAGTCCAAGGCGATCCAAATGTCCACCAGTAAGAAAAAAGGCAGATAAGTTCTGTGCTCTTGTGATGGCACACTTCACAACAGCTGACGCTAACGGCCCAGCTCTCCACGCGTGACAGCTGGCGGCACTCGTGAACTCAGGAACAACTCAAACAGAAGTGTGAAATGCAAACTAGAGCATATAGTATAACGCTCACGGAGTAAAGAGGGAAGAACGGGATTGGAAGCTGAAACAAAGACCCGCCCCCCAGCACGAGCCCCGCCTCGCGGTGTTCACGCTGTCCTCCCGGGGCCATTACAACACGAGACAGAAAGGCTGGTCATTTCCGAGATCATAAAGACGCTCCGGCGTCCACCTCGAGCACGCTCTCTTGGATCCCGCGTGGAACGAGCCAGCCGCCAGGGCGTGCGCAGCCCTAGGGAAGAGTCCACGTGGCAAGGACCCGAAGTGTCGGGCGCAAAGCCTTGCGTGAGCTTCAGATCAGGGCTCCAGCCCCAGTCAGGCCTTCCGCGGCTGGCTGACCGGGTGGACAGCCTGACGGCCACCTCATGAAAGACGGAGCCAGGTCCACCCAGCCGAGCGACTCCCGCCCCTCGCAAACCCTGTGAAATAATAAACGTCTGTGGCTTTCAGCTGCTAATTTGTGGGTAATGTGTTCTCACCCAGAGGATATTAACAGTATCAGTAATGTTCTGGACTTGGCGAGAACACGACAAAATTTTAACATTTCACTTCACGACATAATTTTAACATTTGTTGATTCTGCAAGTCAATTACATGGGTACTTATTAGATCATCTGTTACACCACCTTCCACGAAGGCATTCACATTATTATGTATTTGTGGTTTCGATTTGTCAAGAGTTTAAAAACAAGCAAACCAACAAAAATACACGGATGAAAACTAATAAAAAGCTTCAATTTCCTTCTCCAAAGAGCACACGAGTATGGTTGTTCTAAACGTTGGTTCCTACAGCTGTCACGCCATGCAAAGACATCGAAATTCTTCTGCCTAAGTCACAACACTGTTATTGGCAAGTATTTACTTTTTGTTTTGGATGTTCTTATAGCTTCTTAAAATTATTTACTATTGCTAACGTAACTTTCTACCAAGGAATTAAAATTTTGGCATGAAATCACTGCCCACATCTTGGATCTGAAAAACCATCTTTCTTCCACTGTGTTTCTTGTCCTTCCACCTACTTCGTATTCCAAAGTTTCAGAGGCAGTTCCAAAAGCCTATTGAAACTAGAACCTGACCGCAGAACTGCAATGAATTTAAAGCTTTCCCAAGCACGATTGTGAATGACACAAAATTCTCAGGAGTTACCACACAGTTCTTTTCATTTTTTACTCCTGACTCTGACCAGAGCCTGCAATGACAATAACGGTGTTTGCTGGGCACCAGCCACGTACCAGGCGCCGTTCCGAACTCTACACACAGAACACTCTAACACCTACATCCCCCCTACAGGGGAAGCATAATTATTATACCCATTTTCTTTTGCGGGAGGGTGAGGAGAACTGTAGTAACTTACAATTTTACGTTATTTTAATGAGTTGTGACAAATGCATGCCCCCGGGCACCCAATCGTACCCCCACCTAAAGACAGCACATTTCCTTTGCTCCAGAGAATTCCTTTGCTCCTCCTGTTCCTTTCTAGTCAATCCCCAACCTCTTCTGACAAACACTGTTCAGATCTGTGCCACCACTGATTAGCCTTGCCAACTGTAGAACTTCACAGAAATAAAACTACACAGGACATACTTTGTGCCTGGCTTCTTTGACTCGGTATGCCACGGAGATCCACCCATAGTGTTGTGTGTATCGGTGTTTTTTTCATTCAAAGTACCACATAGTCTTAGCCATTCTCCCGCTGGTGGACATCTGACATGTCTCTAGAGCTTGGCTATCGTCAATAAAGCTTCCGTAAGGATTTTTTTTACAAGCCTTTCGTAGACGTACGTTCTTGGATCTCTTAGGTAAATTCCTGGACTCGTGGGTTAAACTTTACCAAAAACTGCCAAAATGTTTCCCAAAGCAGGTGTACCATTTACGCTCCCTGCAGCAAGTCGTGAGAGTTCCAGATGCTCCACGTCCTTGCCAAAATTTGGTGCTGGCGGCCATTTTAATTTTAGCCATTCTAATGGGTATGCAGACGTATCTCATTATGGTTTTGTTTATAAAAGCTTTATCGAGATATGATTAACGCAGCATACAATTTGATGGATTTTTGTATATTACGCTGTTAATTTTTCCATTGCAGTAAAATATGCAGCACCCCCTCCCCCCCACCGCCTTATCCACAAGTTCACTTTCAACCGTTCCAGCGACGGCAGTCAACCTCAGTCCAGAGGCGGGAGCCTGCTTTCTGATACACCATCAGCAGGTCAACAGCAGCCTAGCACCGCGTCACAATGCCTACGTCACACACCTCCCTTCGTGTTATCATGCAGGCGTTGTATCATCTCACATCATCACGAGTAGGGTGAATACAGCCCACCACGTTCACAGAACTTTTACTACAGTGTGCTACTACTGCTCTATTTTGCTATTAGTTTTTGCCATTAATTTCTTACTATGCCTGGTCTATGTTAAATATTATCATAGATTGTAGTATGAATAGGAAAAAACATAGTATATACAGAATTCAGGAGTATCTACAGTTTCGGGAATCCACCGATGGTCTTGGGACGTGTCCCCTACGGATGAGGGGGAAACTACTGTGTATCTAACATAAATGTTGCCATTTTGAGCATTTTTAAATATAAAATCCACTGGCCTGAATTATATTCAGTGTTGCGCAACCACCACCACTATCTAATTCCAAACTTTTGAACACCCCAAATAGAAACTCTAGAACCATTAAGCAGTAACCCCCCCCCCCCCGCCCGCCCCCCCCCCCGCTGGTAACCTCTAATGTGCTTTCTGTCTCCAATTTGCCTAATTCTAAGTACTTCATGTAAGTGGCATCCTACAATAGTTGTCCTTTTATGTCTGGCTTCTGCACTTAGCATGTTTTCAAGGTTCATCCACGTGGTACCACGTATCGGCACTTTGTTCCCTTTTACGGCTAAATACCGTTGCAACGGACGGAGGGACCACATTTTGTTTATCCATTCTTCTGCTGACGGCCGCTCGGGCTGTCTCCACCTTTCGGCTATTTTGAGTCGTGCTACCCCGAACGCTGGCTCACAAGTACCTGTTGGCGCCCCGGCTTTCAGTTCTGTGACACGTGCCTCTGAGCGGGACTGCGGAGTCGCATTAGCTCGTCAAGGAGCCACCAAACTCTGCCACAGCAGTGCTCCCACTTGGCAGTCCCACTGACACCCCCCAAGCGCTCCGATTTCTCCCCGTGCTCCCCGGCACTTCCCTTTCTCCGCTGCCCGTCACTGCCATCCTAAAGAATATGAAGCACGATCTCATTTCAGTTTGCATTTCCCTAACGACCACTGACACGGAGTCCTTCATCAGGCTTGCTGGCCGTTGATGTATCTTCTCTGACGAAGCATAGAACTTTTTCACCCAATTTGTTAATTGGGTTGTCTTGTTACTCCCGGGTTGTAGGAGCACTTCGTAATTTCCGAAACAAGTCCTCTGTCAGACATATGTATTGCAAGTCTTTTCTCTCAGTTTATGGCTTGCCTTTTCATTTTCTTAATGGTGTCTTTTGAGAAGTAGCTTTTAATTTTGATAAAGCCAATTTTTCCTCGCATGGTTAGTATCCTCTGTGCGCTGGATAAGAAATGTCTGCCTACACTCCAGCTCACAAAGATATTCTCCCGTGTTTTCTTCTCAGCACTTTATAGTTTGAAATTTTATGCAGAGGTCTAACTCAGGTTGGAATATTTTTTGGTGGATGGTGCAATGTGTGAGCCGAAGTTCATTTTATTCCAATCAGATAGCAAGTTATCCCACCATCATTATTAAATCGTTTTTAAACTGATTTTGGTTTTGAGTTCTCAAATATTCTTCAAAGGGAACATATCTGGAAACGGCCTCAATTTTTCAAACACATTTAGCACTCAATAAAATGGGACCAAAGTACTGAACACAAGAAACTGACAACAGGAAGTTATCAGGACAAAAAAGGGGGGGGGGGGAGTTATCAGGCAAGTTATCTTTCAAATAACTATAATTAATACACGTTCAAGAAAGTAAGCAACAAAATGAATCTTAAAAAACTCAAAGAGAAATTCTGCAATACAATCACTCAAAAACATAGTATCTGAAACTAAAAACACAGCAGATATCAGCAGACTAGACATAGCAGAAGAGAGGATCAGAAAGCTAGAAGGTAGATTAACAGAAAATTTTCAAATAGAAGCTCTGAGAATGGACAACACAGAAAGGAGCCTATGATACATATAAAATACAGGGAAAGGTTTAACCTACGTGTAAGTGGAGTCCTAGAAGGAAAAGAATGGGGAAGAAGCAAAAAACATCTGTCAAGCGCCTGTAACTACCAGAGTTCGTGTTACTGGCTAGGGGTAAGTGACTGTGACATGCTCACTTCCGTCAAGAAGCTTATCAAGGGGCGCCTGGGTGGCGCAGTCGGTTGGGCGTCCGACTTCAGCCAGGTCATGATCTCGCGGTCCGTGAGTTCGAGCCCCGCGTCAGGCTCTGGGCTGATGGCTCAGAGCCTGGAGCCTGTTTCCGATTCTGTGTCTCCCTCTCTCTCTGCCCCTCCCCCGTTCATGCTCTGTCTCTCTCTGTCCCAAAAATAAATAAATGTTGAAAAAAATTTGAAAAAAAAAAAAAAAGAAGCTTATCAAATGGAAGCACAATGAGGTAGGAGTCTAAGGCGAAAATTTTAGAGAAAATAGTACCCAAATGTAACATTACTTCAGGAATACTCAAAAACCAGAAAATAATCTTCTCTGTAGAAAAGCATACAGAGCAGCCATCTCCAACAGAACTTTCTACAACGATGGAAATATTCCACAGCTACGGTGTCCGATAAGGCAGCCACTTGTCACAAGTGGCTACTGAGTACTTAAAATGCAGCCAGTGCAGGAACAAAATTATTCATTTCACTTATTTCTAATTAAACAGCCACACACAGCTAATGGCTACTTAGTGGACAGTGGTATAGGTATAGGGCAGGACAACAAATTTCATATGACTGCACATGTTAACAGGGAGGTCTGGCTACATCATAAAGAGAGATGATGTAGAGATACACCATGAAGGTAACTAAAGGGTTGGAAAACCTCCAGCAAAAACCCAAAAATAGAATTTTTAATGTATTTTTATCTTGCTTTGTTTCAGAAAGGATTTAGTATGACTTACAAAGACTCCCACCACAGCAAGAAAAATCACAATAAATGTTAAAAATGCAAATACATACATTATACAAAAGATATAAAACAACTTTAACACATAAGAAAAGGAATTACCTTCCACAAAGAAATAGCTGAGTATCTTAACACTGGTATTTATGACCCTACGCATTTTTTTATGGACTTTTGTGATTAAGATACTATTCAAGAAGTGGGTTACAGAATCCAGAGCATGAAGAATTTAGATTGGTATATTAACCATCTATTGCTATATAACAAAGTACCCCCAAATTGAACAGTTTAAAACAGTAACACTTGTGGTCTTGCGCAGGTCTGAGGGTCAGGAATCTGTAAGTGTGCGACTGGGGTGGCTCTGGCTTAGGGTCTCACGAGGTTGCGCAGGTGCCTGAAGGCTTCCCGTGGACCAAGCGTCCGCTTCCAACACAGTTCATCACATTCCTCACCACACAGATCTCTCCGCATAGATGCTTGAGTGTCCTCACGACATGGCAGGTGACTCTGTCACTGATTCGAGAGAGAGCGCAAAGAGGGAGCTGCGCTGCCTTTTAGGACCTAATCGCAAGTCGCACGCCTTCAAGTCTGCCATAATCTATTACGACAACAGCACGTCCCTAAACTCAGCCCACGTGCAAGGAGAGAGGAATTCACCTCCTCCTCCGGCAGGACAGAGTTGCAAAGAATTTGTGAGCACATCCAAAACCACTGCGATGTGATAGGAGGACTTCTGTTCACTTGGGGGTTGCCAGAGTTGTAATGAGATCCTGGGATCCCTCTCCCTGGAAACCCGAAAAGCAGAATAAATTATAACCTTTTGAAAGAGCTGCAACCGCTTTCTCAAACGCAAGACATTAAGCACAATCGGGTTCTCGGTCACTTACAGCCCCATCGCTTTTGAACAGCAGCTATAAAATAAACAACATAAAACACCGTGCTGTGCAGATAATATTACAGATCCTCACGGTAATCCTGCAAAGTGAGAGGCTTGATCCCCACTTTCCAGAGGAGAAGTACGTCCAGGGAGATAAGCCATGATCCTTGTCTGGGTCTACCTGGTTCCCAAGGTTTTCTTCTTCCACTACAGGATACTTCTCTCACTCCAGCCACCGCAGAGGCTAGTGTCATGGCGACAAACGTACGGGAAGTACCACAAAATACGCTACACCAGCTAAGATCTCCACCTTGTGTTCCATCAAGTACATGCTCACTCTCCTCCATCCATGTTTGTTTTGCCTGGTGTTTCCCACTGGCTGCTCGGAGGCCTCCATTTGCTTCACTTTATGTCCCATCCTCCCTCCGGGCCCATCGGCATCGGAGGAGCGACCAGTAACTTGCTCAAAGACACACGGAAGCAGCAGCGACAGAAGCAGAACCAAGAGCCTGTCCCTACAAACCCTCAAGGAGGGCTCTCTGCACCACCACGCATTTCGGCCTCCCCCTCCCAAGACCTGCTCGCCAGACTCTGCCTGGAACAGGACCATGGACCCAGGAAAGCTGGCGCCAAATGTGGGAAGCTTCTTCCTCTGCTCGTTCTCCCCCAACAATCCAGTTGGACCCCGAGACCTGTCCGTTCAACCTTGTAGATATTTTTCAGCACTCATCCCATCCATCCCCAGAAACAAGGTCCTAATTCAGATTAGCTGTTCTTTGACTCGGGTTCCACATCAGCTTCTTAAAAGTCCCTTGCCTCTAGCCTCACCCTCTGTGATTTATTCCCCATACAGCAGAGAGTTCGGTCTAATGCCCAGATCTTAGCTTGCCATTCCCTTAAAAGAACCGTCAATAGCTCCCCATCAACTCGCCTCACAACAGTGCAGAGGGCCTTGTAAACTGGCCCAGGGCCTTGGATTTCATCCTACAGGTTATAAAAAGGGATCTGATTTTTTTTTTTTTTTTTTTTTAGTTTTTTTAAGGTCTATTTATTTTTGAGAGAGAGACACAGAGTGAGCGGGGGAGGGACAGAGAGAGAGGAAGACACAGAATCGGAAGTAGGCTCCAGGCTCCGAGCTGTCAGCACAGAGCCCGATGTAGGGCTCGAACTCACAGACCGCGAGATCATGACCTGAGCCGAAGTCGGACGCCCAACCGACGGGGCCATGCACACGCCCCAAAAGGGATCTGATGTTTGAATGTCTCCTCTGTACCAGACACCTTACCTATGCTACTGCATTTAATCCTCTCAGGAACCCTACAAAATCCATGTATGGTCCCTCTGCACCCAAAGTAATCCAAAGCCTTTCCCGGCCCACCAATCCATCCAACAGATCCACAGACCCCTTCCGTGCGACCGCCTGCTTGTCAAAAACCCCATTACAATTTGCTCCCACGGCCAATGCTCGACAAAAGGGATCGTGTCAGATTCACCTTTATACCCTCCGCACCTAACAAAGAACCTGTTTCCGAGTAGGTACTCAGTACATGGCTGATGGCTGATAACGGACTACAGGGAAGGGCCCCCATGGTATGGGTGCACTGAAGCGTTAATCAACATATCTCCTAGCAGTACCGTATCATGTAACTTGTGTCCCAAGAAGCCCCCAGAACAGTGCCCTCGGCTTTCACCGCTCCTTCCACAGCTCAGTGCTCCTAATGTGACTTAAGGGAGACGTGCCCAGACCCAGGTGTCCCATTCAAAGACTAGAGGGCCTCTGGGGATCCATCCTCTGGACCAACCCACATCTTCTTTCTACGTTCCCTCTACTCTTTGTACACCACCCCCCCATTGTAAAATTATCTGCTGGCTCCCCAGAACAGGACTTCTCACGAAAGGACTTCATTTTTCACCTTCACCACCCAGCGCAATACCTGGTCCACGGAGGGCCATCGATAAATGTATTAAAGGATAAGAATAGCAGCCAACATGCATTTAGTACTACGTGTCAGGCATGAATTACGGATTTAATGCGCATCACCTCATACCGTCCTTACAGCAATCCCACCAGGGACGTGCTGGGCAACACCGGCACCGAGGCCCAGAGAAGACTAGAAAATCAAGCACTGACTCACAACGTCACACGTTTTGCATTTTCACGCGCTTTATTTCATTCATCCCTCTGTACAATCCAGCAACGAGGGTACGTATTGCATTCGCACTTCCAGGCCAGGAAAACCTAAGGCTCGGAGAAATCGCCCAGAAACGCACAACTTGTAAGGCCAGGAACCGAATCCAGGCGCGCCGGACTCGCGGGCCCTTCCCACCCGGCCACCTTGCCCCCCACTGACAGTCAGGACCCAAACGGCCGGTTCGCTCGGGACCAGGGCGCAACCGCCCCGCACACCGCGCTGCCCCCCCCCCCCCCCCCCCCCCCCCCCCACGGGAACTGTCCCCACCGCGCTCTCGCGGCCGCCCGCCTGCCCCCCCCCCCCGCCAGCGGGCCGCCGGGCCACCGCGGGCCGCGCCGGCGCTCCGGGCCAGGGCCAGGCAAGCCCGGGGGCGGGTGCCAAGGGGCTCGCGTGGGGCGGTCCCCTTCGCGCGCGCGCGGCTCCACGCCGGTGCCGGCGGGTGGGGGGCAGGTGTCAGCCCCCCGGGGCCCCTCGGGCCCACGGCCGAGGCCTCTGCCGCCCGCCTCCCGGGGGAGGGGCGCCCGCTCCCCGCCCGCCCGCCCGCCCGCGCCGCCCGGCCGTTACCGGTTCCGCTGCTCTTTGAAGAGCGCCGTCAGCGCGCGGAGGGCCTCCAGGTCCTGGATGGGCGCTGGCACCATGACGCCGGACAGCCGGGCGGGCGGAGGCCTGGGCGCCGCCATCTTGCCGCTCGCAGCTCGCGGAGCCGGGCGCCGACGAGGAGCAGGAGGACGAGCAGGAGGCGCGGGGCGAGCGCAGGCCGGGGAGGAGCGCGCCCCGCAGCCGCCGGACGCCGCCGCCGCCTCCGCGCCGCCGCAGCCGGGGCCCCGCGGGAGAGCGCGACGACGCGCTCCCAGGCTCCCCTCGGGCGGCGACGGGACGACGCGGCGCGGGGAGGGGGCGCGGGCGGAAGTCCCGCCTGAGGGGAGGGGGGCGCGGGCGGAAGTTCGGGGGGGAGGGGCGCCGGGAGGGCGTCGGGTCTGAGAAGTGGAGCCGAGGGTTCAGGCTCGGAGGGGGAGCTGCAGGAGGGGGTGGGCGCCTGGCCAGGAGGGGGTACAGGGACAGGTGCACCCGGGAAGAGGGGGGAGATGCGGGCGTGGGAGGCCCTGGCCGGATGGGGGTACAGGGACAGGTGACCCGGGAAGAGGGGGGAGATGCGGGCGTGGGAGGTCCTGGCCGGATGGGGGTACAGGGACTGGTGCACCCGGAGGGGCAGATGCGGGTGTGGGGGGCCTGGCCGGGAGGGCGTACAGGAACAGGTGCACCCGGGGAGGGGGGGGAAGATGCGGGTGTGGGAGGCCCTGACGGGATGGGGGTACAGGGACAGGTGCACCCAGAGGGGGAGATGCGGGCAGGGGGGACCCGTGGGAGGGGGTGCACAGGAGGGACAGAAGTTCTGAAGCTCCCTGTGAGGAGAAGGTTGAAGACCTCATCCAGCTGTTGAAATGGCTTTATTCGTGCCCCTACATGGACCCCCTGGAAAGTGGATCTCAGCCCCTGAAGCCCAGTTC
The DNA here is from genome assembly GCF_023721935.1 of Panthera uncia. Classification (NCBI taxonomy): domain Eukaryota; kingdom Metazoa; phylum Chordata; class Mammalia; order Carnivora; family Felidae; genus Panthera; species Panthera uncia. The sequence continues at coordinate 134,487,915 of NC_064809.1, read as the reverse complement.
CCAGTACTTAGTGATCATTTACTGGTGATACCAGATCATTTACCAGGCACTTTAGGTACGTTGAGACTACATGGATCCAGCTCGTGGACGGCTTAAAACATAATTAGAAGTCACGTAGCTAAATTCTGTAGCAGTAACTTGAGAATTGTTTTTTCCTAAATAGGATTTTTTTTTTCTTGAGAGAGAGAGAGAGAGAGAGAGAGAAAGCACACATGAGAGTGAGGGAGAGGGGTAGAAGGAGAGAGAGAGAAAGAGAAAGAAAGAATCCCAAGCTGGCTCCACACTCAGCGCAGAGCCCAATGTGGGGCTCTAACCCACGACCCTGGGATCATGACCTGAGCCGAGATCAAAAGTCCGATGCTAAACCCACTGAGCCACTCGCATGCCCCCAGAGTTGCTTTCTCCGAAGGGAAATGAACATATTTTTCAAGAATCACAATATTCTGTGGCTGGTGTTGGTAATGCACATATTTTCTTTCTACTACCCTTTATCATACTGTGCATACATTAAACATTGTCCCCAAGCCCTGTGCTAGGTGAAATGATCCCAACCCTGAAGGAACTCCAGACAAAAGAGCCTTGATAACTATGACGGAGGACTTACAAATTGCTATGGGACCACATAAAATCTGTAGATACGTGCGCCTGCCATTTTGACTTGAAAAGTAGGACTGTGTTTCTAATGTGGCATTTTTGATGATCTTTGCTACAGAAAACTTAAAGACAATAACCACCACCAGAGAAATGCCTCTTGCATCTGCAAGTTACGGGATAACGTAACTCAGTCTTACCCATTCAACTGCCTACGTATTCATTCCAGAAATACTTCTGTACGCCAATTATGTGCCAGGCATTAGATCGCCTAACGGTGCCAAAGAAAATTCAAAATGTTTAGCAGTCCTTGGATTAGCAAGGCAAAATCACCCAATATTTCCCTGAGGAGCAGGGGATGGTGAAATGTTTCATCATGCATCAAGATTTCGCCCCTTAGTTTTCTATCCTCAATCGTAAAACAAAAGTAACTACCCTGATTCTTCCAGAAAACATTCCCCATAATATTCAGATGTATTGCCTGGAAAGTTGTAATATCCTAACTGGTTTCTTGGCTTCTTCTCTTGCCTCCCTACATTCCGGATCTTCTAAAAATAAGCCAAGGAGAACCTGGGTGGCTCAGTCAGTTAAGCGTCCGACTCTTGATTTCCGCTCAGGTCATGATCTCACGGCTCGTGAGTTCGAGCACTGTGTCGGGCTCTGCACTGTCAGCTTGGGATTCTCTCTCTCTCTCTCCCTCTCTCTCTCTCTCTCTCAAAATTTAACATGTAAAAAATATACATGTCAACATTTCACTTTGCTTAAAACCCACTGAAGGATTTCCATCTCAAGATAAAAGCTCAAATTCTTCCATTGGAGAAGTCCCTAAATAGCCTGTGTCCCTCCTCCTGCCCGCCCCGACACTTCTAGTCTCTTCCTCCCTCACAGAGCTTCAGCCACACCGGCCTCCTTGTTGTCTCCACCAGAGGAGTTACGCTCCTGCCCCAGGACTTCATACATGCAATTCCTTTTGCGTGGGACGCTTTCCACACCCTTCCAAGCAGATGCTGGCGTGGTTAGTTTCCTTCAACTGTCTGACGAAGTGATTTCACCAGTTTTTAAAGTTGTAATACACCACCCAAATTCCTGATTCTAAGGAATTTTTCTCCATAGCACTTAACACTCTCTATATCCTGGTCTACTTATCTGTTGTGTTTACTGCCATAATGTCCCCAGGAGAGGACCTACCACGCGGCAATTTCTCAATGAACATTAGTTAAATTAATGAACAAAGAATATTTTTAGAGATATTTTCAGAAAGGAGAAAGAAAGTAGCACGCCTCCAGAAAAAAAAAAATGTACACCAATCCAAAAAGTACAGGAAAGAGAAAGGATGGAACAGGGGAAGAAATAAATTATAAGACGATCAAAAGAGCTACATTAACAGGACAGACTAGTAGTGTAAGTAAAAAAATAATAATAAATTGGTCAAACAGTGGATGTTATTGACTGCCCAGAATCGACCAAGAGATATCGACCTTGACTGAATTAACAGAAGTAAGTTAATATTTCACTTGGGCAAAGTGGCATTTTTTGTTTTTGTTTTTGGGTTTTTTTTTTTGAGCTTTTTTTTCATCTTTTTTTTTCTTTTATTAAGCCTTCTTATTTTAATTCCAGTATAGTTAACATACAGGGTAATCTTAGTTTCAGGTATACAATATAGTGATTCAACAATTTTATACATTACTCGGTGTTCATCATGATAAATGTACTCTTTAATCCTTATCACCTATTTCTCTAGCTCTGTCCATATTGTTGTAAATGGCAAGATTTCATTCTTTTTTTATGGCTGAAAAATATTCCACTATATATCACATCTTCTTTATCCATTCATCTATCAATGGTCGCTTGGGCTGCTTCCATAATTTGGCTATTGTAAATAATGCTGCAATAAACATAGGGGTGCATGAATCCCTTTGACTTAGTGTTTTTGTATGTTTGGGGTAATACCGAGGGTCACAGGGTAGTTCTATTTTTAATTTTTTTTTTTAATTTGAGAGAGAGAGAGAGAACATGAGCAGGGGAGAGGGGCAGAGGGAGAATGAGAGAGACTCTCAAGCAGGTTCCATGCTCAGTGCAGAGTCCAATGCGGGCTCTATCCCATGAACCGTGAGACCATGACCTGAGCTGAAATCAAGAGTCAGACGCTTGGCACGCTGGGGTGGCTCAGTAGGTGGGACGTCTGACTCTTGGTTTTGGCTTAGGTCATGATCTCATGGTTGTGGGATCGAGCCCCGAGTTGGGCTCTGTGCTGACAGCGTGGAGCCTGCTTGGGAGTCTCTTTCTGCCCCTCCCCCACTTACGTGTGCACGCACGCTCACTCTCTCTCTTTTGCTCTCTCTCAAAATAAATAAACATTAAAAAAAGAGTCGGCACCTGGGTGGCTCAGTCGGTTAAGCGTCCGACTTTGGCTCAGGTCATGATCTCATGGTTCGGGAGTTCGAACCTTGCATTGGGCTCTGTGCTGACAGCTCAGAGCCTGGAGCCTGCTTAGGATTCTGTGTCTCCCTCTCTCTCTGTCCCTCCCCCATTCACAGTCTGTGTCTCTCTCTCTCTCTCTCAAAAATAAACATTTTAAAAATTCTTTAAAAGAACCAGACACTTAATCAACTGAACCACTCAGGTGCCCCTATTTTTTTTGCAAAACTTCCATACTGTCCTCCATAGTGTCTACACCAGTCTGTATTCCCACAACAGCGTATGAGGGTTCCTTTCCCCCCACACCCTTGCCAACACCTGTTGTTTCTTGTATTTTTGATTTTATCCATTCTGACAGGTATGAGGTGATATCTCACTGTGGTTTCGATTGGTGTTTCCCTGATGATGAGTGATGTGGGGCATCTTTTCATGTGTCTGTTAGCCATCCAGATGTCTTCTTTGGAAAAATGTTTGTTCATATCTTCTGCTTATTTTTAAAATGGATTGCTTTTTGGTGTTGAGTTGTATAAGTTCTTTATGTATTTTGGACACTGACCGTTTATCAAATATCTCATTTGCAAATATCTTCTCCCACTCGGTAGGTTGTCTTTTAGTTTTGTTGGTTGTTTCCTTTGCTGTGCCGCAGCTCTTTATTTTGATGTAATCCCAATAGTTTATTTTTGTTTTTATTTCCCTGCTTCAGGAGACCTATCTAGAAAAATGTTGTTCTGGTTCTTGCCTATGTCAGAGACGCTACTGCCTGTGTTCTCTTCTAGGATTTTGTTATGGTTTCAGGTCTCACATTTAGGTCTTTAGTCCATTTTGAGATTATTCTTGTGTCTGATGTAAGAAAACAGTCCAGTCTCATTCTTTTCCATGTAGCTGTCCAGTTTTGCCAACACCATGTGTTGGGAAATACACAACCCATTGTATAGTCTTGACTCCTTTGTCAAAGATTAATTAACCATGTAATTATGGGTCTGTCTCTGGGCTCTCTGTCCTGTTCCATTGATCTATGTGTCTATTTTTGTGCCAGTACCATACTGGTTTGATGACTACAGCTTTGTAACAAAACTTAAGTCTGGAATTGTGATGCCTCCAGCTTTGTTTTGCTTTTTCAAGATTGCTTTGGCTATTCGAGGTCTTTTGTGGTTCCATACAAAGTTTAGGATTGTGTGTTGTAGTTCTATGAAAAAAATGCTGTTGGTATTTTGATAAGTATTACATTAAATCTAAATGACATTTTTAAGTTTTACATAAATATTGTTTGCCTGAGATAATGTGTCAACCATGCTGATGTACCTGAATTAAACTCCAAATGAAGTATGCCATATAAATGTGTGCCTTGAGCCCAGTGCAGAACAGGACCAGTAGTCAAGAAGCAAAAATAAATAAATTTTAAGAAGAAGGAAGCGGGGGGGGGAGGGGTTGGCACCTGGGTGGCTCAGTCTAAGTTAAGCATCGGACTTCAGCTCGGGTCATGATCTCACAGTTTGTGGGTTCGAGCCCCGTGTCGGGCTCTGTGCTGACAGCTCGGAGCCTGGAGCCTGCTTCGGATTCCGTGTCTCCTTCTCTCTCTGCCTCTCCCCTGCTCTCTCTCTCTCTCAAAAATAAATAAAATATTAGAAAAAAATTTAAAAAGAAGGAAGGGGAGGGGAGTAAAGCAAAGGGGAAAGTCGGGGAAGGTGCGAGACAAAAAGGTTTGGACCAAAGTACGGATGATGCTGGCGAGGAAAAGAGAGAGGAAATAAGTGAATAGTGGTAAAGAGAAGAGAAGAGGAGTGACGAACGGATAGAAAAAATCTTGCTTGTGTTCGCGCCTCTGAAACTGTCTCCTTGCCATCTCTGCCTGTGGTTCTCTCACCAGAAAGCTTATGCCATCACCACCCACTGCACTGAAACACCCTGTGTCCGTCGGGAAAAGCTCCAGTCAGTCTATACCCCTCTTTTGGCACTGACCAGTCAGCTCTGTGGTATAGATGTGTTTGTGTACTGTCCTTCTCATCTGCGGCCCCTCCAGTCAGGGCCTTTGGCTTCCTCACCCCTTCCAGGACCAAGTTCAGTGCCTTGTTCTCGGAAACAGTGCTGTAGATATTTGTTGAATGGATAACTCTGGAGATTAAAGGGGGAAAAAAATAACAGAATGGTGTAATCGTTAAGAGCGGGGATCAGCAAACTACAGACCGCGAGCCACATCTTTCCCACTGTTTCCATAAATGTTATTGGAAACTGTCACATTCATTTACACGTTGTCTGTGTCTCCTCTGATGCTACAATGGCAGATCTGGGAAGTTGTGACAGAGACTGTACGTCCTACAAAGACTCAAATGGTAACCATGTGGTACTTTATGAAAAAGGTTGGCCAATCTCTGGTAAAGAGCACAAGCTCCAGAATCAAACAAACCTGCACGATGTCGATCCTGCTTTCATCTATTAGCACCTGACCTTGGACAAGTAACCATCTCTTTAAGCCATTTTTTTTTCCACCTGTAAAATGGAATACTAATAACGCCTACTCAATTGGGTGGCTGGGGGGATTCAACGAGATAGTCTAGGTCAATCCAGTGTCATACATTTATTAAGCTTAGCTCAATAAATAATGACATTGAACTATGTATGGAATAAAATTCAGTAAACAGGAGGGATAAGGTGGGCAAGGAGGGCAAGGAGATAGAAAGCTGTTAGGTAGTTGGGCTAGTTAGGAACACAGGGAGTGGGTGGAAAATTGTAGGTAGGCTCAAGGTATAATTGATAGCATTAACAATAGACTACTGGTATTTGAGGTAATGATTCCAATGTTACTAGTCATAGTTGGATTGTAGGGATGAATTATTTTTATACAATTTGAAAAGCGAGTAACCTAACTTTAGAAACAACAACAAAAAATGGAATGCATTCTCACGAGGAAAGAAACTTAAGTGAATTCATCCATATGATGAGCTAGATGTTAGAATGGACAGAAAAGACTTTATTTCATTTTATTTTATTTTGGTAGGTTTATTTATTTATTTTGAGGAAGAGAGAGAGAGACCACAAGCAGGAGAGGGGCAGAGAGAGAAAGAGAAAGAGAGAGAATCCCAAGCAAGCCCCAAGCGGGCATTGGTGATATAGTGGTGAGCATAGCTGTCTTCCAAGCAAGCCCCATGCCATCAGCACAGAGCCCGATGCAGGGCTTGAACCCACGAACCATGAGATCATGAGCTGAGCTGAAGCCAAGAGTCCGATGTTCAACCAACTGAGCCACCCAGGCGCCCCCAGAAACAGATTTTAAAGCAAATATAACTAAACTCGATGAATTAAAACAAAACATGACTTCAGTGAATATGCACCTCGGGAGAAAAATAATAAATCTCAGCAGAGAAAAACAATAAAAAAGGACCAAATGGAAACTGTAGGCCTGAAAAACACATGGCAAACAGAAGAATAAATGAAATTGAATCAAGACACAAAGGATAGAAAATAGATAGAAGATAGATGGACAGACACGCCCAGGAATAGGAACAGAAAGAGAAAACATTGAAAACACAATGAACAGAATCTCAGGAACTTGTTAGAGATGTCAGATGTTCAGATACCAGTCTAATTGCAATACAGGAAGGATGAGAGAGGGAGAACGTGGCACACACAGAAGAGCATTTGAAAAATAATGGCCAAGAATGTCCACATCTCGATTTCCAAGATAGAAATTTGCAGATATAAATGTTACAGTAACACCAAGCAAAATAAACACAGAGAAGCCTCCGCCAAGACGCACCACACCATTGAAAGCCAAAGAGAAAGAAAAGACATATTATATACAGAAAAACAATTATCCAAATAATGGCTGACTTACTAGAAACCAGAGAGGCTAGGAAACAGCGGGACAACATCTTCTAACTGATGAAGGAAAAAAATCCATCCATGAGGAATTCTATATTCAGAAATGATATATGATATATCCACATCATTCAAGAATGAAAACAAAATAAAGGCATTTTAATATAAAATATAACTAAGAGGATTCCTCACCAACGGAACTGCACCATGAGGAACACTAAAGAAACTTCTTTGGGCTGACAGAAACTCAAATCCTCAGAAGCATTGAATAGCATTAGAAATGGTGAATATCCAGGTCAAATCAAATGACCATTCTTTTCTATTTCCCATTTCCCTTCTAATATCATATCACATCACGGTTTATAGCAAAAATGACAAATTTTCTTGTGAGGTTTAAAACATAAGTAGATGTATTAAATGTAACAACAAGAACAGAAGAGACAGAGGAGATACTGACCCATAAATTCAATGTATATCGTATTTTCTAGGGCAACCACTTTAAAAAAGACAAAGAAGTATAGCTAAGATAACAACAGGAAAATTGAAACAGAATTCTAAGAAACATTCTAAAAAAAATTAAAAAGAACAACAGAGGGAAAAAATACAGAGGAGACAAACAAAACAAAAATAAAATGAAAAATCCAACCTAACCATATCAATAATACCAGTAAATGGTAATAGAAGAGACACTCTAATTAAAAGTTAGAGATCATCAGAAAGGATTTTTTTAAGACAACTATATAAAGACACAGGTGGAAAGTTAACTAATGGGAAATAGATAACCCTTGTGAATGACAAGCACAAGAAGGTCAGAGGGGCTATATTAACATGGGATAAAATAGATTTCAAAAAGGAATGTTTTACCACGGGTAAAGAAGGACCCTTCACAATGGTGAAAGAACAAATTCATTATGAAGGCATAATCATCATAAACGTGTATTTGCCCAATAAGAAGTTTTCAAATACCTGAAGCAAAAATCAACAGTTAAAGGGGAACAGACAATCCCACAATCATAACTGGAGATTTTAACACTCTTACTTTAGCAATGGCTAGGACAACTAGACGAAAATTAGCAATGATATGGGATATCTGAACAATACTCTCAACCTCTTTTAACATACATATGATGCAATACCCGGCGATGATAGAATGCACATTCTTTTCAAGTGCACGTGGGTAGACCATATTCTGAGCCATAAGTCTTAATACGCATATGAAGATTGAAATCCTACAGAGTGTGTTTTCTGACTACAGCAAATTTATGTTAGGAATCGGTAATAATAAAATAACCTGAACACCTCCAAAACTTAAAAAAAAAAAAAACCCTTCTAAATACTATTGGATCAAAAAAAGGAATCACAGAAGAGGTAAGAAAATGTTTTGGACTGAGTGATAATGAAAATGTCCTATCAAAATTTGTAGGATATGGTTGCTACACTTGTGGTAAGCATAGCATTGTGTATAGACTTGTTAAATCACTATGTTGCTCACCTGAAACTCATGTAACATTGTGTGTCAACCACAGTTAAAAAAAGTTTTCCTTTAAATAGTTTTGTGGGATAAAGTTAAAGCAGTGGTTAGAGGGAAATATACTTGTAAATGCCTGGATTGGAAAAAAAGGAATATCTCAAATATACATCTAAGCTTTCACTTTAAGATCCTAGAAAAAGAGGGTGCCTGGGTGGCTCGGTCAGTTAAGTGACTTCAGCTCAGGTCATGATCTCATGGTTTGTGAGTTCCAGCCCCACATCAGGCTCTCTGCTGTCAGCACAGAGCCCACTTCAGATCCTCTGTCCCCTTCTCTTTGTGCCTCTCCCCTGCTCACATGCTCTCTCTCTCTCAAAAATAAATAAACATCTTAAAAAAAGATCCTAGAAAAAGAAAGGCAAATTAAATCCAAGGCAGGCATAAGGAAGAAAATAATAAAGATAAAGATCAAGGAAATAATAGAAAAATATAGGGAGTACCAATGAAAGCAAAAGCTACTTCTTTGAAAACGGTAATAAAAATGATAAACTTTCAGTTGGGCCGACTAAGAAAAGAGGAAGTCACAAATTTCTAATATCGGGAACAATGAAGTCATTATTACAGATTCAATAGACATTAAAAGAATAAGGATATGTTATGAACAACTTCATGGCAATAGAATGACAACCTATGTGAAATGACAAATTCCTTGAAAGACATGAATTGCCAAAGTTCATCCAAGAAAACATTACAAAACTTGAACAGCCTGATATCAATTAAATAAATCGAAGTTATAATTAAAAACCCTTCCATAAAGTGAACTCAGAGCTTCAGTGGTAAATACTATCATGAATTTAAGAAAGAAACAACATCAATCCTACACAAGTTCTTTCAGAAAACAAAAGAATTAACACTTCCCAACGTATTCTATAAGGCTAGTATTAACCTGATTCCAAAACCAAGCAAAGACTTCACAAGAAAAAAGAAATACAGACTAATATCCCTCACGACCACAGACACAAAAATCTGTAGCAAGATATTAGCAAATCAAACCATATATAAAAATGACAATACATCAATACCAAGTGGGGCATATTCTGGGAATGTAGAATTGGTTTAACATCCCAAACTCAATTAATATGATTTGCTGTATTAATAGAATAAAAAAGAAAAGATCATTTTAAAAGATGCAAGTAAAAATATTTGATAAAATTCAATTTAAAATCTGATTAAGGATATCTACAAAACAACACAACCCCCCCAAAACAAAAACAAAAACAAAAACCCTTACACCCAACATCATACTCAGTAGTGAAAGATTTAATGCTTTCTATTTAGAATAGCAACAAGTCAAGGATGTCTGCTCTTACTGTGTCTATATTTAACATTTTACTGAAAGTCCTAGCCAAGGCTAGAAAAATAAATGAAAATGAAAGACATACAAGTTAGGAAAGAAATGAAAATGTCTTTTTTGCAGACTACTTAATCTTGTATCTAGAAAGCCCTAATGAATCTATAAAAGACACTACTAGAATTAATAAGCGAACATAGCAATGTTGCAAGATAGAACGTCAATAATATGAAGGCCAGTTGTATTTCTACATACTAGCAATGAACAATTACACATTCAATGTAATAACCAGCTTCACTTACAATAACATCAAGAATATTTAGGAATAAATTTAATGAAAGATGTACAAAACCTGTTCTGCTACAAAATATTACAACAGGAGATTGAAAAAGACCTAAGTACACAAGAAGATATACCATGTTCATGGATTGGGACACTTAATATTGTTAATATGTCTGTCCTCTTCAAATTCATCTATAGATTCAGTGCAATTCCAATTAAAATTTTAACACACTTTGTGGAAAGACACTGACAAGCAGATTTAAAAACTTACGTGAAAAGACAAAGTGCATACAATATCCAAAAGAGTTTTGAAAAACAGGAACAAAGTTGAAGGACAGAAACTATTTAGATTTCAAGATTATTATAAAGCTACAGTGACCAAGACACTGTGCCATTGGCACATAATCAATGGGACAGAATAGACTCCAGAAATAAAGAAATAAACCCACATGTACATGGTCCATTAGTTTTTGGCAAAAGCACGGAGGTAATTCAAGGGGGAAAATCAATGAGATACCACTGTGCAACCATTAAAAAGACCAAAGTTTAAAGAAACAGATAATGGGGGTACCTGGGTGGCACAGTCAGAAGAGTGTGTGACTCAATCTCGGGGGCGTGAGTTTGAGCCCCATGTTGGGTGTCGAGATTACTTAAAAATAAAATGTTAAAAAAAGAAAGGTAGTGGTGCCTGGGTGGCTCAGTCAGTCAGGCATCTGACTCTTGACTTTGGCTCAGGTCATGATCTCACAGTCGTGGGATTAAGCCCCACGTCAGGCTCTGTGCTGAATGTGGAGCCTGCTTAAAATTCTCTCTCTCTCTCTCTCTCTCTCTCTCTCTCTCTCCCTCCCTTCCTCTGCCCCTCAACCCCACTCACACACACACACACACACACTCTCTCTCTCTCTCTCTCTCTCTCTCTCTCAAGTAAAAAAAAGGGAGGGACACCTGGGTGGCTCAGTTGGTTAAACATCTGACTTCAGCTCAGGTCATGATCTCACAGTTCATGAGTTCAAGCCCCACATCAGGCTCTGTGCTGACAGCTCAGAGCCTGGAGCCTGCTTCAGAGTCTGTGTCTCCCTCTCTCTCTCTGGCCCTCCCCCGCTTGCACTCTGTCTCGATCTCTCAAAAATAAAATAAACATTAAAAAATATACTGGGGGGGCGCCTGGGTGGCTCAGTCGGTTAAGCAACCGACTTCGGCTCAGGTCATGATCTCGTGGTCAGTGAGTTCAAGCCCCGCGTTGGGCTCTGTGCTGACGGCTCAGAGCCTGAAGCCTGTTTCAGATTCTGTGTCTCCCTCTCTCTGACCCTCCCCCGTTCATGCTCTGTCTCTCTCTGTCTCAAAAATAAATAAACGTTAAAAAAAAATTAAAAAAAAAAAGAAAAAAAATATACTGGGGCGCCTGGGTGGCTCAGTCGTTAAGCGTCCGACTTCAGCTCAGGTCACGATCTCGCGGTCCGTGAGTTCGAGCCCCGCGTCGGGCTCTGGGCTGATGGCTCAGAGCCTGGAGCCTGCTTCTGGTTCTGTGTCTCCCTCTCTCTCTGCCCCTCCCCCATTCATGCTCTCTCTCTCTCTCTGTCTCAAAAATAAATAAACGTTAAAAAAACATTAAAATATATATATATAAAAATAAGAGACAGAGAGAGAGAGAGATAATAGTGTCCTTGATGATCTAGAGCATCCTAGAGCATCCTAGATCATCCATTGCTGGTAGGAGGGCAAAGTGGTATGGCTACTTTGCAAAACAGTAGGGTGAGATCTTTAAAAGTTAAACATACACTTACAACATATCCCAGAATGTCCATGCATGCAAAGGTTACATATATATATATATGTTTTTCCACACAAAGATGTAGCATAGTAACATTATCCATTAACAGCCCCAAACTGGAAGCACCCCAAATGCCCACCACCCAGTGAATGGGGTAAACATCTACCCACACAATGCAATACTACTCAGCAATAGAAAGGAACAAAACATTAACACACACAATAATGTGGAAAATCTCAAACACGTTAAGCGAAAGACCACATACACAAACACTGTGTACTGTAGAATTTAAGAATCACGGCCAAGGTGAAAGCTAGAGTTACAGAAAGAAGTTACACGTTGGGAGGGGAGGGGATTGAGGGTGAGGGGGCACGAGCAAGCGTTTTAGGGAAGGGAACTCTCCCCCATCACGATGGTGGTGAAGGTTACCAACTGTATACAGTTACCAAGATTGTTTAAACCATTCACGTTAAAAAGCTGCATTTGACTGAATATAATGATAGCTAGTGAAGAAATTCAACAAGAAAAGCATGGCTGTCCTTGATGGATAACCAAGAGCGGACTTGCTACCAAGAAGTAGAAACTGGAGAAAATATACGGGGGAGAGACCTACGTGTTTAAGACATTAAAGTAACAGCCAACATGGCACCGGGATCCTCGAGAGGACAGAAATGCATGATTGCCCGGCCTCTCTGCCTGGACTAACTTTCCACATCACAACGCAGAAAGCAGCGGCCCCGGGTAGCAAGACAAAGGGAGACCGAGCTCGCAGGCTGCAGACCAAAGTGGCTGGAATTTGCCGAGGTGGAGCTCTGCAGAGAACAAACCGCAGAAACCAGCTAGGAACCTGCTCGGGTCTCTGACTACGTATCAGATCGTGCGTGCACAAGGTGAGAGTCCGCGAAGCCAGCCAAAGAACAGCTGTCACAGAGCTGCGACCTTACCAATCCCCAGAGCTCACGCAGGGTGGGGAGGTGTCGGAGTTTGGGCCAGATTGGAGAGAGACGCACAACGGATGAAAACAACGTCGCGGTGGGCGAAACAAGTCAGAAAAGAAGACTACAAATCGTGCGATGCCATTTATGTGAGATCTCTAGGAAAGGCAAACACTATCGGGACGGAAAGCGGATCTGTGTTTGCCCCGGGGTTGGGGGTAGCAAGAGGGGTAGACCGCAGGTGGGCCCCAGGGAAACTTGGGGGAGTCACGGAAGTACCCCCAAACTGGAATATTGTGACGATCACCCAGCTGAATAAGTTTACCAAAACCCATCACACTCTCGAAGCAGAAAATCTCCTAGCATCCGACGGGATCCTGGTAGATAGGGGGCACCTCCCCATGACTGCCGGTGGCTGTGTGGCCAGGGGCCTGAATTCCACCAGACCCTCCAAGGCAGCAACAGCATTCCTCGAAGCGGAGGTAGCCCATCTGGGTTTCAGTACTAGCGAAGGCCAGAGGGCAAAGGTAGCACCAGCCAGGAGCCCAAACTCACGGCCCCTACCACTAGTGCCCTGGTACTGTCCCTAAGCCGTCACCACCTCTGGCCGCATGAATGGGAGGCCTTTGCGATCAGAAGGAGAAGGGAAATAGCCAGCTGGGTTCACAGATGTGATCGCTTGCTGTGATACTCCCTTCATCAACAGCGTCTCACAGGCCTGGAGTGGAGAAGACAGAAACGGATCCCGCTGGGGCTAACATCGAGGTGTAGACGGGGACAGGCGTGCGTTCCTTCTGGAGACCCGAGGGGAGACTCTGGTGCCTTGCCGTTTCCAGTTCTAGGGGCCACCGGCGTTCCCTGGCTTGTGGCCCCTTCTTCCTTAGCAGCACAGAGCTGGAGGGCTGGGTCCCTCCCACGCCGCCGTCCCTCGGGTTCTCCGCCACCTTGGCTGTGTCTTTGCCAATTAAAATATGCAGTCTGACATGCCCCCAGGTTCCCGGGAGTAGGGCAGGGCCGTCTCCGCGGGACCACTGTTCGGCTCACTGTCTTCGGTATGTGGGTACGAGCCAAAAGGGGGACGTGGCGTTAGCGCAGCACCGGCCCCGGGGTGGCTTTGAAAGACAGCAGTGAGTTGACATCCGAAAGGACAGAGCTTAGAGCGGTGAGCCTGACAGCCATCTCACGTGGAAAGAGAAATGGCCCAAGGTTAGACTATATGCAGACTGACGAGCCGGGGCAGACAGTTTGAAGAAAGAAGAACATTTAGAACAAGAGAATTTGGGAGGAGGATGTGGACGAACTGGAGAGAATGAGCGCCAGGAGAAAGATGTTTCGTAGGCATGAAATGCCCGCCAGGAAGCATCCAACACAGACGCGGCACTCAACGACCAAGCAGACAGGACGACTTTGGCCACCAGCTGGCTGGGGAACTGACGCAGTGTTCTCGTGAGCCGATTCACCGTAGTGGCGGGGATGGACGCCACGCGTGGGCCCAGCTGCACGGGCGGCCGGCACCGAGGCCGATTTATCTGCCGCCTCCGTCAGTGTCTTCTCCCTCCCCAGTCCCGCTTCCTCCACTCCCCGCAGGTGTCGATCCCAAGCGCACTTGCCCATCAGCTTCCTGCACCCAGGTCTCCGTTCCCCCTCTCCCTAGGGAACCCAACCTGGGACACGATGTTCAACACTGGTTGGATGGACCAGAACTCACCTGCCTCCGTCGCCCTCGGGGTCATCTTTCTGTCCTCCCTGGAGGAATTTAGCTGCGGCCAATGATCCAAGCCTCCAAGGACCCCTTTCTTCCCTAGGTGATTGATTGATCCCAGAAATACCCCCACTACGTTCCCATTTTGGGGCCTCAGTAACTCAGCCCTCTAAGCTCATCATCTACACAGGGGACACCTGCTCCCGGTGCGAGTGACATCATCTTGCTAATAAATGATGGCATCCAGAGCGGGGGTGGGGCACCACCCTTGGATGGCACAAGTGGGGAGTGAGGAAAGACGGGGGGGCCGTCAGCACACCTTCCCGTCAGGGCTCCCCGCTGACCACCCTACCCAAGCCAGTCTTTTCCGTGTCACCGAGTTCGGCGTCTTCCTTTGCTGGTTCTTATGCAGCCGATAATTATTTGATGTAGTCCCTTATTTACTTACATACTGTCCTCCTAAAACGTAAGCTTCATGAGGGTGGGAAACTCATCTATCTTGTTTATAATTATATCGTCAGCATCTAGCACAGCACCTGGCCCTGTGGGTTAAGAGCACACGTTAGAAGACATACAACCTCCTTTGACCTCAGGGCCGTCCACGAGCCTGCGGTTCCTCATCTGCAAACATGCGAATCAAGGAGGGGCTGTTGCGAGGACGAAGAGGTGACCCGAGGACAAAGCGCTGAGCCTACACAGAAACACGCACGTGCAGGTAGGGGAGCGCAGAGCTCCTGCGTGAACCAGGGGCAGAGCCATCTGCCGGGGGGAGACGTCGTAGGCTTGGAACGGATGCCCAAGAGGAGGAGGGGGGAGCCGTGGGGAGCGAGCAGCTGACTCCGGGCACCGTGGCTTTGTGGGCACCAAACATCCTTGGTGTGGGATTTCCTCCCCTGGAGTGCCAAGGCTGGCGTAGGGCGGAGAAGACAGGTGCCTCGCAAATCCCTGGCTCGAGCCTGGCCGGATGAGCTGGGCGGAAGGACGGAGGGGCGAGGCAGTTGAGGGTATTGGCGAAGAGATCGGCCGCGATGATGTCCTGTGTGGTCTGGAGGGCTGGAGACGGGGAGCCAGGAGGCTCTGGTCCACGTGGGAAAGTCCAGGGAGCGGAGGTGGGGATGAGGTCAGCCGGGCGGGGAGGGAGGGGACGGCTTCGGAAGCTGTGGTCAGGGAGCGCGATCCCGGAGGGCAGTGGGAGCCGTCAGGGTGATGACGAGGCCCAGGGTGTGGGCGGCCGGAGGGGAGCGGAGGTGAAGGTCACCGGGCCAGGAGGAGGTGTGGGAAGGGATCCACAGAGCTGGAGGCCCCCTCGCGTCTCCTCTGCACCCTCACTTCCTCTCCTCCCTGGGGCCTCACTGCCCGGATTCTGGGGTTCGGCCCAACCTCCAGGTGACTCGCAGATGGGTACCCCTGGCCCTTGCCTCTCACCCTCAGTTCTGCCTTTTCTGTTTTGCCCTCCACCTAACCTGGGAGCGAGCTTTCTCCGCCGCTCACGACGAAACGTTTCTCAAACGGAACTTGTTTTCTTTCTACCGAATCCTTCCCCTGCTTAAGCGCCCTATCGTCGTCTTCCCAGTCCCCCAATTTTTATGCCACTCTCGTTTCCCCTTCTCCTTTGCTGGTTTTTGTGCCCACCATCCAGTCTATCGTGGATCCTCGTGAATTCTTTGGCCCGCAACAGCTCTAAGCTAAGCCCCCCCTCTCCATTTCCAAAGCTAAAATCCTGCCCGTGAATTGGCATCCCAGACCTCAAAAGTGAGGGTCGAGAAACGGGCTGAATCCACGGTGGGCGGAAGAAAGAGGAGAAGCCCTCGGATGGGGCAGAAATAGCACGCTGTGTTGCCAGGCAGATGCGGGTTTTCGGGCCTGGCCCGGCCGGCTTCATGGAGGGCTGCAGACAACGCCTGCCAACTCAGCCTCAGTGGATATTGCGAACTTTAGTTGAAATCAGCTGTTAGCACGCCTGGTAACGGGTCGTATCCGCTATGTGCTAGCTCCTTTCTGGCAAAACAGCTCCAGCTGTAACGCCTTACCGCCCGCCGTGCGACGCCTGGGGCGCTAACCTCTGGGCCCGAGTTAAGTCCTGCCGCAGCCCTGACTGGCCACCCACCCCGCTTCTGAGCCTCCGTTTCCTCATCTGCAAAACGGGCCCATGCATATCTGCATTGCCCCCAGCGCGAGGCTGCTGTTGGGAGAATCGAATAGGGCTCTGTACCTGAAGGCGCTAGTCCAGATGAGGACGTTTGAGTCTCAGGCCAGCAAACTCTTACCCGCAGGTGCTCCTTCAGTCTGGGTCCGAGGAGAAAACTCTCCCCGAAATGCTGTTGTCTTCGTATCGTTCTGAGCCCCCGTCGTGGAGGCTTGTCGATGGAGACTGCGGTTGAGACGGGAGTTCTAGACTTGAGCTGCCGTGCCCAAACCTCTGTCTTTAGCACCACCAGCCTTGTGCCCTGGACGCCTCCTGCGTCCTTGATGTGACTCAGTTTCCACAGCTGAAGGGTCGGGACGGACAGCGGGGATAGGACCACGTCACGTGGTTACTGAGCACTCAGCCAGAGGGTGTGGGGGGCTCTTGGGACGGCGTCTGGCAAGTGCTCAGTAAATGTAATTAAATTTTTTTAATTTATTTTTTTATTTTGAGAGAGAGAAGGGGAGGGGCAGAGAGAGAGGGAGAGAGAATCCTAAGCCGGCTCAACGCGGCCAGCGCAGAGCCCAACGCGGGGCTCGATCTCACGACCAGGAGATCATGACCTGAGCCGAAGTCGGACGCTCAACCGACTGAGCCACCCGGGGGGCCCCTAGCTACTCTCATTATAATCAGACCTGTCCCGGTTCGCCCCACTACCTAAAACTTGTCCACACATTCTTCCAAATGCAGGAAGGTGCCTGTCGTCTGCTCTGTCCTGGGCCGAATGCCTGAAGGCCAGACCCCTGTCCGCAGTGACCCTTCCTCAGTGGTTCCCAACTTTGTGCCGTTATTTCTATGCTACGTAACAGACCTCACCACCACAGGCAGAAACCGCCCAGAAAACATTGCTAAAGGTTGATGGTTTGGTCACTTTTCCTAGGCCTCTGGGAGAGCAGACCTTTGCGTGAGACGCGGGACCGGACGCGAGGCCCTGGGCGGGAAGGGCCCGCAGAGGCTCTCAGAACTTACAGGAGGCCCCTGCTTCCTCTCTGTCGCCAAAAGGCTCTGTTCGCTCTATACAGGCATCTCGTCTCTGCCTCCAAGTCCTAGCACACGCCTTCCCTTGCACCCTGGACGCTGGCCAGTCCCCCAGCGCCCCGCCAAGGCCCCCCTTACAATGCAGGTGGACACCCCTGCCCCCGCCGAAGCTTTCCAAGCTGGCTCCTCGCCAGACCAAGGAGTGTCTGTGTGGACACGCCCCTCCCTGTGCTCCTCGCTTTTACCGTTGGAATTGTTACCGGCTTTGAACCTGTTTCCTGTCTCCGTTATCTGCGCTTACAATGTTCCTTTCCTTTTTTTCCCTTTCCTTCAGTGACATCAACCCCAAACGCTGTCCATCCTACTGTGTGTTTTCTTCTGTGGTGTGGGGCACAGAAAGTTGGGAGATTTTGGGGGGTCTGCAATCTAGAAGGTGAGACAGATGGGAAGAGGCAGGTGTTCCTAGGCAACCGCGAGAAAGAAGTCATCAGGGGACAAGCAGCACAGCTCGGGGACGCAGGCTGGGCCACACTCTCTCCAGGAGGTTCTGCAGGCCAGGATGGCCCCTCTTGGGCACTTGAACCCGGGGAGCCGCACCACAAAAGGCTGGGGGAGTTCATCCTGGAGGCAGGGGCAGGGAGAAAAGAGGGGAGGCCATTTAGCAGAAAAGCAAAACTACCTGTCACGGGGGATTTTGGAATGTTTGTGCCAGAGGCAGAGAAGAGGAAAGCGTTTAAGTCTGAAAAAAGCCACCTCTGGGGCCTCGGCAAGCGGTCATTCGAGACCACAGAGTGACACCTAGTGGGCACTTGGGGAAGTGCTCCCTGCCGAGATGGTGGGCTCAGGCAGGTGGCTCCTAAGGGCTCAGGATGCTAAAAGCAAAGGAGAATCCGGGCCAGGTGCTTACCTCCTGGAGCTCGCCTCACTCTGTGCTTGGAGAACATCTGGAAAGAGCACTTGGAGGGTTCTGGATTCCAGTACTGGCTCAGACGCCAGCGGGGAGACTCCAGGCCAGAAACCCCACCACACGTAGCCCTTGCCCTAGCTGTCCTGCCCACCCTTTCTGTGGAACTGGGGTGACTGGGGAGGAAGGACAGAACCCCCCCCCCCCCAGGGCATGAGGTCCACCTTTAAGCTTTTTATTTTTGTCCCCAACAGAAAAGTCAATCCGATCACGGATGCCAGGGTGTTGGCACAGTGCTTTGCTGGTGCTCAGTGCTCCAAGAAAGATCTATCACAGGAAAGAGTCCTGGATCTTGAGTCAGGATTCTAGCCCAGTGTAAACATCAGCACCTTGGGGGTGGGAGCTGAGCAGTTCTTCTAGAAGGTTCTCCTTCGTTCCTTCGTTAAAATCGGCCTGTCTACAATTTTACCTCATTTGTCTTTGTTCCGCCTGCTGAAGCAACTCAGAATGACTTTCATTTTTTTTAAATTCCATACCTGCAAAGAGCTTTCACCTTCCCTGTAAATATTGTCATTCTGAGCTAAATGTGCCCAATTTCCTTCATTCTTTAGACCAGTGGTTCTCAACGGAGAAGGATTTTGCCCCGCAGGGGACGTTTGTCTGGAGACCATTTGGTTGTCACACCTGGAAGAGGGAGGCCGCTACTGACACCTAGTGGGCAGAGGCCAAAACGCGGCTAACCTCTTGCGGTGCTCAGGCCAGCCCCACCCCCACCACATACACAAAGAACCATCCAGCCCCAAGTGCATTAGTGCTGAGGTTACAGAACCCTGCCTGGGACACGGTAACGTAATGTCCCTTCGGCGGACATTTTCCACTCGTCGTCGATATTTCTACCATGATGTAGGATAGAACCCTAGGCCAGCTCTGACCAGCCTCGGCATCTCTCAGTGGAGCCCAAAGACAACATCAGTCTTCTGAGCCTTCCTTTGCTCACGTGGTCGGTATGTCCTTCGTGTTTTTGAACAAAGAACTTACAAACTCAACCATGCGTACAATTAAATACAAGCCATATACTACCTAGAATAACTAGTCTTATTTTCACACATACAAAAATACTGGGCGAAATGAGCATTCCCATCAGATCGATTCAGTTTTAAATAATTACTCTATAACTATGGGTTTTTTTTAAACCATTCCCCTTAACAAAGAAATGGCAAAGCCCTGCTGAAGCTCTCCGGAGCAGACAGAACAAAGGGGAAAAAAAGATGCTTGTCAAGTAAAATATGAAAGGCGTGCCCCCCAGCTCCCCTAATTACATCTTGGAAGGGAAGCTTTGTCCTATTGACATTCAGGATCATTTTTCATAAGCTCAGGTTACCCCCTGGAAGATTTTTAGGAAGTTTCATGATATGCAGACATTGGGGAAAAATCAGCCGCTTGACTTCTGCTAAGCAGTCGGATTCAGAGAACAAACCCATCCCTGCCCACTTTGCTCAGAGCAGTCCCGGTTTTCTTGGGCAAAATGAGCTGGCAAGTTTAACGGGGACTTTTAAGGAGTCAGATGGTTTACTCTGTTCTTGTGTGTGTGTGTGTGTGTGTGTGTGTGTGTGTGTTTAACAAAGGATCTCTGAGGGAGCTCGGCTGAAGGTGTGGACTGACTTCTGATATCTGACATATTCTGTGTTCATAAACATCAGAGTAATTAGGGAACGACAAACACCGTTTTCCTTTCCGTAAACCAGAAGCAGAGGAAATAAGATTGCTTTCACCAGACCCTTAGTTCTTTCCTTTAGAATACAAAATTCTAAAGTAAATCGTGGCTTCCTCTCGCCCTGCCCTGAATTTTAAGGGTTTGACTGCTTAAATTATCATTAAAACTTAATGCAATTAAACTCGCTTGGCTCTGTCGAATCCTGATTTACGCACATCTGTTTGTATGCTCGTGGACACCCTGACAGAGCGTGTTCTTATACGGGGTCAAGATATTAAGTAGACCTGTTTCTGCACTAGGCCGTCGTTCCTGGGAGCAGGACTGTCTAGCGAATAGGAATATATTATAAATCACATTTTTTGTGAGCCTGACAAAGCTTAGCAACCCTCGCCTTAGGGAACCTGTCCAATTTGTCAGTTAAAATTTAGCCTTCTGATATAAAACGAGCCCGTTCATGTTGTGTGAGGGCTGATTCCTCGCGGAAAGAATCTGTTTGGGATCTGCGGGCAAAATGCAGAGTGCTAGTCACATAGGGTGCAGTGTGGGAACCTCCGCAGAAAGCTCGGCAGTGTTTCCTCAGTTTACCACCCGGCCCCTCAATCCCTCATCCCCCCAGGGCCCACAGGGGCGGGCGGACGGGCCTCCGAAAACACCAGGTTCGCATCCAGGGGAATTTCTGCCTTGCAAAACGAGGACACGGATGGGAATCTGTTACTTTCGTGAACAGAACAATGGAAACACCGAATCCAAAAACAATTGCCCAGGCAAAAAGCATTTCATTGAAAGGAGAGGGTGAAGACACACATTTCTGTCCACATTTGGGTCTAGACGAGAACAGGCCCTTCTGGGATGGCAGGCAGAGGAGTTGATGCTGGACCCTATCATTTGGTGGTTCGGAGAGTGTGCTGGGGACAGGTCCCCCCGGGGCCCCCAGGGAGCCGTGCAAGGGGACTTGATTCTCAATAACAACACTACTCTGGGGGGCAAAGAGGATGTGGTCTCTAGGGCCACAGCTCCAAATCCTTTGTTCCCTCGGTGCCCCACACGTGTGGTCTCCCCACCCAAACCCAGGGGGAGCCCAGCTCCGTCGGCTCTGTCCCTGAGGGGCCAGCAGCTCCGGCCAGCCCTCCAGAGCCTCACGGAGCCCCTGCTGCAGGGCCCGGCACCCACAGGGGGGCTAAAATCACACGTTCTCGGACCCCACCCCAGGTCTTCTGAGTCAGGATCTCCGTGGCTCGGTGATTCGGCTGCTCACCAAATCAGGAACCACGGAGCAGGCCTTGGCGGCTTGGTCCAGTAGCACGCGCAAACCGGCCATCGTCACACCGAGGGCTCCGCGGTGACCTCTGCGAACACCCGGGACGCAGGTTGGAATCCGTTGCTTTCACGAACAGGACAGTGGCAATGTCGGATCTGAAATGGTCCCTCGGGCTGAGCTCCCTTCCGGCCCCTGATGGGTCCCTGCAGAGACTCGGGTCCCCCCCCCCCCCCCCGGGCGGGGCCCCCCCCCCCCCCCCGGGGGGGCCCCCCCCAGCCCCGGGGCCCCCCCCCCCCCCCCGGGCTCTGCGCCCACCTCTGACCGCTGGGTGCTCCTCCCCAACAGAGAGGGGAGGAGCCTGTGTAAACCCCAGGCACCGTGCGGGTGGGGCAGAGGCTCAAGCCCGGGTCGGAGCCGGGGGTTCCAGGACCACCGTCCCTCAGGTCTGTCCCATCTGGAGTCACACAGCATGCTCTGCAGGGGGCACAGCAGGCCTGTCTTCGAGCTAAGCCAGCAGGAGCGAGACGGGCCCAGGGCATCGGAGGAGCTTGGCTCTGGGCCCACTGAGCATCTCCCTGGCCGTGCTGCTTCGGGTCTTTTGGTTAACCTCTCTGAAACCCAAGTGCTGTATCTACAAAGCAGGGAATGGGAGCCCCTCTCCGCCCCTTCTCAGGAGTGAAAGTGCTCTAACCATGCCCGCGGCGAGGGGTGGTCCTGCCCCCGCTCTCTTCGTCCTCCCCTCCCCTCCCAATTTGAGCCCGGGCAGAGCATAGACACTACTCTGGTCTTAGTCCTAAGGTCTTGGTAACGTGAATGCCTGGGAGCCCCCAAAGCTGAAAGCGGCTGCCACAAATCGCCACACGCACAAAGCCGCCAGCTGACCCCCCTGGACCACCGGCAGTTCCCCGTTCTGGAACTCTCTCCCGGGGCTGCGAGCCCTATGCCTTCGATATGAGCGGGTCTCAGAGCAGGCGCGGACATGCCCAGGAGGGGCATTCACGCACTCCTTCCGAGCAGCACCTCCACAGCCCCCTTCCTCGGGGACGCAGGGACTCTTCCCCAAGCCCCCTTGACCCCCTCGCCGGAGGCCAGGACCTGCCCCAATGATGCTGGCCGGCAGCTCGGGACAGACCCCTCCCTGGGCTGACCAGGGACCAGAAGGGCTGAGAGTGTGCCTTACTGACCACCCCAGAGGCCAGGGCACTGCTGTCCCCACCCGCCCCGAGGAGAGAAAGCTCACAGCATTTCTCAGGCCCTGCCCCGGCCCCTGGGTTAAGGAGGGTGAGGACAGTTTTGCCCTCAGAGACCTTAGGACCTGACCGTGAAGCTTCCTCCTCGCTTGCCTACCCAGATCTCCAAGGACCAGGAGGATTGATGCACAGGGGGAGGAAAGGACAAGAGAGACTCCCTCGCTCCCCCCTGCTGACCCCACTGTGCCCTGCTGTCCAAGGACAGCCACCGCCCCGCGCTTTCACACCTCCATGGCTTTCCTCCCTCAGCTCCCTGGGCTTCTGCGAGCTTCTCTTCATTCCAGACCCACCTCAAAAGCCACCTCCTCCAGGAAGCTTTCCCCGATCCCTCCCCTTGAACATGCACGAAACACCCGAGCCTCTTTGCTTCCACCTGGCATTCTGGTGGAATGCCAGGCACCTCTAGCTCACACATGAACTTGGCTATGGCTTTCCTGTCTCCCTTCACACAGCACCTCCCTGCGAGGACTGTGTGTATCCAATCTAGAGACATTTTTGAAGCGCCTCTCCTGGCCGGCGCTTTGCCAAGCGGGCCTCACCTTGCAGTGCAAGCTCGGCCTTGGAGACTCGGCCTCTGGAGACTTCTCTCCAAATGCATGGGGTGACGGGAGACAAGGGATTCTCCTCTGTGGCCTCGAGAGAAGGGGTGGGTGGCCTGCGTGAGGCCAGCGACATCTCCTCGGTTAAAGTTCCGCGGAAGGGTCTGAAAGCACCCAGTACCTAGACCAGGGGCCAGAAAGTGGATATGCTACCAACCGAGCCGCGATCCTGTTGGCCTCTGTTTCTCTGGCCGCCGAGACATCAGCGGTGTGTGGAGATCCATCCAGACAATGCTCTCAGCAGCCCTTCCAGGCAGGTTCCATGACTGATTCCGGCTTATGGAGGAGGAAGCCAAGGCACAGAGAGGTTAAGCAACTTGCCTGGGTCGCACAGTATGCAGAAGGTGTGCTGCAGGGGTCCCTTGCTGTTGGTCAGCACCCTGGCTACCCAGGTTTGGCTGCACGGCCCAGGGCCCGACTCCAGCCTCACACTCCCTGGATGGCAATGATCGTGGATACATTTCCTTTGAGGCACCAGCCATCCTGAGAGAAGGAGGAGGCAGTCGTGAAGAAAGGGTGTCTAAAATTTTTAACATTTATTTATTTTTGAGAGAGAGAGAGAGAGAGAGCGTGAGTTGGGGAGACAGAAACAGGGAGACACAGAATCCGAAGCAGGCTCCAGGCTCTGAGCTGTCAGCACAGAGCCCGGTGCAGGGCTTGAACTCATGAACTGCAAGATCATGACCCGAGCTCAAGTCAGACGCTTAGCCACTGAGCCACCCAGGAGCCCCCCGCCTCCCCCGACGGGGCTTCTATGCAGGTGGTCTGGATCTATGAGGAGGGCCAGAGGCGAAGCCCAGCTGGGACGGTTCACCTCTTCCTAACCTTGGCGGTGACCCCCAGGCTGGGTGGGCGACCGAGGAGAAAGCGCTGACTCACTCCAGCCACCTGGAAGAATAGGAAGGTGGGACACTCCCTCGGTGCAACCCCAGCCTCCCGGTGTCCTGGCCTTGCCCGGTTTGCATCACCGCACAGAGACCTTTAACCTCTCTGCCCCCGGGCAGCACCCTCCAGCTGGTGACTCACACCTCCTCCCAGCCCTGTCCGTGTGCCATGAAATGTGGACATCCTCGTGGGTCAGACAGAGGGACTTCGCCTCTACTCAAATCTGTTTGTCAAACCGAAAGGTGCTTTGTGTTTAAGTCCAAGCATCCTTAATGCATTTTCCATTCTCGACAGAAACCACAGCCGCCAATTAGAAAAAGAAAAAAAAAAAGAAAAAAAAAAGAACCCAGCCTCCAAACCACGAAGCACACGTCTCTTGCCCGGTTTACCATTTTCTTTGATCCATTAAAATCTGAGAGCCAGTCTTCCTTGGCCTCTAGAGTGGGGCAGAGAGGGAATAATTATCCATAAAGTGGCCATCCGAGTGTTTGCTTTGTGATGAAAGCAAACTTTCGAGAACTTGGAATGAAGAAGGAATATGTAAGCCTCTCCAGATCCCATCAATAATAGTACAATGAATTAATGATTTACTCACGTTTTATGTGTCTATTTGCTTTGCTATTCATAAGCATACATCGTTGCCTTAGTAACCTTGACATCAGACTGAACTTCATCTCTCTGGGAACTGAAGGGCACCTCTCAAGGAAAGGCACACAGCTTCTCGGGCTTTTTTTTCGGTGTTTGCAAAGGAGAAAATGATGAATGGACATATTCTAAAGGAGGTATGTCTCCTCTTTCCTTTCCTTCCCATTACCACTGAAATGTGACGTTTGATACACCTGCTGTATCGACAGGTAATCCCACCACCACGTCTCTCTCAAACAGTGCCTTCGGTCTTAACCAAATAACACCGCTCCCGCCAATGCGTGTCATTCATTTACAGATGTCGTCTGCGCACACACAGGCACACACATGTATATTACATACTCCATCGGCTTCTTACCGACGGACAAAAATGTTGATTTGATTTCTCAGTTGACTCAAACAGCGTCTGCGCTCTCAGCGCCTCGTACGCGGCCGTGGCGCAGACGTCGTCGCAAAGGGTAGGTCCGTGAGGATGGACGTTTCTGGACGTGCCGAGTAAAAGCCCACTTATCCACAACAGCCCAAATGGCAGCAAGTCAAACTTCCTTGCCGTGGATGCTCACAGAGGAATCTGGTCAGACAGACGA
The DNA here is from genome assembly GCF_023721935.1 of Panthera uncia. Taxonomy (NCBI): domain Eukaryota; kingdom Metazoa; phylum Chordata; class Mammalia; order Carnivora; family Felidae; genus Panthera; species Panthera uncia. Next base: position 134,462,576 of record NC_064809.1, on the reverse strand, counting down.
ACGTAGGTGGCCAAGAACAGAATGGGTATAGATTTGGACTCAGCACTCGCTCGGTTAACTTTTTCTTCGATCTACCCACTGCCGCTGAGGATTTTGTCGTTTGCCTTTTGGGGGACAGGTTACAAAAGCAATGGAGGAGAGGGCAAGGGGTGATCCGTTTGCTGGGGAAAGACCGAAAGGGACGGTCGATGTTTTCTAACAAGCGGAAACCCGGGCCGTCGGAACCGTTTCGCACATCACGGAACGCCTTCTGGTGTCATAGGGTTTCTACTCTTCTGCAGTCGTGGCCCTATCTTGGGTCCGAGATGCGCCGGTCGCAGTCAGGCGAGGCTTAGTGGTAAGAAGCCATCTGCCTGCACCCAAAGGAAGGCATCCCTAGGGGACAAGACACCGTCCTGGGCGCTGGAAAGCCCCTGGTCTAATTGGCTAGATATTGGGATGGCAACTAAATGGGGTGCAGTAATAGGGGAGCACAGAGGAGTGGGGGCCCCCTTGGCTTGAAGGGGTTTGGAAAGGCGTCACCTGGACACAGAGGTTGAGCAAGGCTTTGGCAGGTGTATACGAGTCAGGGGAGAAGACGTTGTTTTATGGCAGGTTCCAGCTTCCAAAACGATCACTGACCTTCCCGTGTTAGCAAAACGCACCAAAAGCAAACAGCTCACCAGTGTTAACCGCGCGGCTCCATCACCCCCGTGGGCTCCCCTCCTGGTAACTGTAAAAGCCAGTGAGGATTTCGCTTCTCAAATACGTATCGGAGTACGTGGAATATTAACCTAGGGTTAGCAGCCCCAGCTTTCACTGCTCGTGGGTCTCTGTGGTTGGATTCCACGGGGCGTGGGGGTGGGAGGAGAAAGAAGTGCTAACTGAAATGGTCCGTTTCACCGATCCCAGAAGTCCTGCTTGTCTGACACTGGCTGGGGGTCTGAAGTTTTAGGCAGAGAATGCAAGGACATTCCTGAGTGGAATCGAGCTGGCCCAGGGCCCAAACCGTGAGAAACCACTAAAAATATCCCGGTTTTTTTTGTTTTTTGTTTTTTTTAAACCAAACTCGGCCCTCACTTGTCGACAACCTGACCCTGGTTTTGAGGGAGCGGACCCAACTTGCTTGAAGTTTGGTAGGGGGACCTGAGACCGTCCCGTCCTGCCTCCTACCCACTCAAGTTTTCCGGGAAAAACTCGACCAACGCTTTTCATAAACCGTTTCCACCACAGGTCAGCCTACCTGTAGCGAAGGTGCCTGGTGAGTGAGCCGGGAATGGGAGGTGGCTAGAGGCAGGAGGAGCTGGGCTGCCGCCATCCACCCTGGCCAAACATTACCTCCCTCTCCCCCGCCCCAGACGTTCGGCCACTAAGCAAAGAAGCGGGGCCTTGGAAGGCTGTAGAAATTCCTGGAGTCACGTCTCTGTGCTATCTCTGAAAAGAAAGGAAATAGCTCAGTTAACTTGATTGTATTCTGAAGGGTTTAGAAAGAAGGGTCAAAACCAGCTGCTTAAGATCACTCGGCAAATGGAATATTCCTTGTCTCACCGCCGTCCGTCTGGTTGGGTTAAGTTCACGCAAAGAGGAGGCCTTGAACATTTCTGTACATATCGGGATGGCCACACGAGGGGTCCCCGGTCCTCTGCGGAGGGCTGAGGCCATCTGGGGCTTGTCTGCACTGCCATCAACCAGTGCCTTCTTGGGGCCCAGCTACAGGACTTTCCTCCGGCCGCACGGGGGTCTGGCTTGTAGATCTCTGCCCAGCTCCTGCCCCCCAGGCTGAGAGCCAGTCATCCGCCTCTGGTTTTCCCTGGGAACCCTTTCTCTCTCTCTTTTTGAAAGACCCAGTCATGGGACCTTCGACTGGACATTTCAAAAAAGAACGATCCAATGTAATCAGAGCAGGTGGTTTTAGAATATAGTCTCTTGATTAACCCCCATCCGAGAACATACGTTTTTCAAAGTATTGAGAGGCTGTACAGCATAAGGGTGAAGGACAAAGAGTCTGGCCCAGCAAATGCTGGTGCTGCCGCTGCTGACCGCTCTTTGCCTCAGTTTCCCCCGCAGCTATCTGTGTCGTAGGGTTTTGGCTTACTGCCCGGCGCTCCCCATCTCGGTGCCCGTGACCCGGTGTCCACGTGTCGGGCCAGGGTGGTCCCACTGTCAGCATCTCCGGGGGTCAGAGTCGCTGCTCCCGGGAAGCAGCAATCAGCTGGCTCCTTCTCGGGTCCGAGGCATCTATGAGCCCAGGCCCTCACTGGGTCCTCATTTCCATGACTAATATTTTCCAGGGTCGACCCTGAACTCCACACGAAGGTCGGGGGCTTCTTGAGACAAAACAATGGCAGCACATTCTGGCCTGGGTGGTTGGAAGTTAGGTCACCATCCGGGGCTACCACCGGTGGGTTAGGAAGACAAACACTAGCGCCCCCGCCCACCCACCCCTGCCCCCAGGGAAGGCCCCCCCACCCCCTGCAGGCCGCAAACCTGAACACAATGCCTTTCTGTTTCCAGCGCTCCGGGGGATAAAGAATCACTTTCAAGATGGGGTCAGCCAGAGGAAAATTAAACAACTTGCCCCTTGACCCCTGGGGCAAAGGGCAGGTTGGGTACTTCTCTCATCTGCGGTGGGGGGGGAGGGGGGCCAGGACAGTGAGCAGCTGAGGCAGGACTCTGTCTGGTCTGGTCTGCTGGATGGAGGACACCGATCTGGGTCCGGGGCGCACGGGCCCCTACAGGCGACCTCCAGGAGGCTCCGGGGTCTCCCGGCGCCTGAGCTCTGTTCTCCCCACACTTTTGTCTTCCTCTTCCTCTTCCGCCTCCCCATAGAGCACTACGATGGATTCCTTTATTTCTCGCTCAGGATCTCTCTCTCTCACTCTGGGAACCCTCCTTTTCAGCAAATTCTGTTCTTGTTTTACAAACGCGGTATCTTCACCCACCTCGCGAAGCGTCTTCCTTGGTGATTTCCGGGGGTCTTGTTTTAGCTCTTGCCTATTTCCTTAATTCTCTGTGACGCAGGGATTCTGCTTCTCCGTTTGTTTGCTTCGGTCCCCACGGCGGCGGCCGTCCTCCTAGCCAGACTCCTCGGCCGCGCCTCCCGCTCCGCGCTGAGGCACCAGGCCGGCGGGGACCCCACGGCCGGGGCAGGCCTGAGCGGTGGGTTTCAGGTGGGAGCGGCTCCCAGGTGTCAGACTATGGAAAGCTGATCTTTAGGGAAGAACTTGGGGGGGGTGGTGCAGGGAAGGTAGTGGGGCAGGTGCCTAACCACCCGGGGTTCTCAGCAAGTGGCCGGGCTTTGAGTGTATCGTGGGGAGACCCGCGCCCAAACCTGCCTCCGCCACGCACAGCTTGGGCGAGTCACTAAAGCTCTTGCCGCCCGTATTTTCTCATTCGAAAGGAGATCCATTCCAGGTACTGAGTCGCCGGCCCCGTGCTCCCTCTGCTCTGTGTAGTGAGGGCATTGCACGGGCCCCGTAGCCACGACGCGCACTGTTCATCCGACCCCCGCAGATTCGGGAGAGTCCCAGCAGGTCTGCAGGACGCAGGGGCCCCGGTGCCCAGGCCCGCATGCAGCACGCACGCAACGAGCCCTTCCTTCTTCCAGCCTTTGTCAGCTGCACCAACCCCCCCACCACCCCCCCAGCACTTCCTCAAGGACAGACCCTCTGTGCTTCCTCCTAATTGTAATTTACCTCATTTGCATGTGGCTTTTTCATTATAATTCCCTGAACCTGGGCTGCCGTGTTGCCAGGGCAACGGAGAGAGCTTTCCAGCCTGCTCCCTGCTGGGGGGGGGGGGGGCGGGGAACCCCTGGCCCGGCTCCAGCTGTGCCCTGCCCCCCTGAGAGGGCACAGCCTGCAGCTGTCTCCTGCTTGTTTTGTCTTTCCGCAGGGTCTCTGTGACCTTTCTGCGCACCCGGACCCCCTGGTCCTCTCCGGGCCAGCTCGGAGTCGTGCACCCCTCCTCCGACTCGGGGACCCCTGTTCCCACCAGGGCCAGCTGGGCTCTTGTGACGCCCAGCGAGGCAACGTGCATGAAGCACAGGGCACACGGGATCGCCAGGACCCGTGACAACGGTCACCTGTTGTCACGCTCCAGCGGGGCCCCCACGCCACACCAGGAACTCAACCAAGCTCTGCCGCCCCCCTTCCTGCCCAGAGCCGGCCCCCCCAGCCCCTCCGTCTGCTCTCCCTCCAGCTACCGGCTCTCGGCATCTGTGCCCCGGGCGGCAGATGCTGTCCTCCCCTCTGTCCCTCCGAGTCCTCTCTTTAGACTGGAACTTTAGTCCAGGGTAGAAACTGGAACTCAGGTGAATCTCAACTATGGCTTAATTACAGTCCTTGGTTCTTGACCCGCTCTGCCGAACGGACCAGTGAATGAATGAGTGACGCCCCCCCCAACCTGCTCACACCCCTACCATCTACTTCAGAGATGTGAGTTTTTAGGCTTCCTCACGGCTTATTTGGGATACTCAGCGACGAAGGGCAAGGACAAGATGGGGTTAAAGGAGCCACTGTGAGCCCCGAGTTCCGCACTTTCCCCTATGTTAGTAAGGGGCCCAAGTGGCTTAACTTGCCCAGCTGACCCCTTGGAGGACAGAGGACTGTGCTAGGAGATTTATGGAGTGTGGACAGGGTGGGAGGTCATCTGGGAGGTCAAGTGCGTAAACTCTAGCTAACTCTTACCCGGCTAGACTAGTTAGTGGTGGCCTGCCTGACCACCGAGTGTGGCCGGCCCCACCTGATTTCTGACGGAGCAGTGAGCGAGGGGTGTATGGGGGGGGGGGGGGGAGGAAACCTAACAATAACTCTCCATATTGCAGACCAAGCATAAAAGGTCGCATTTCTTTTTTTTTTAAATAAATACATTTTATTTATTTGTTTTAATTTTTTTAACGTTTATTTTTGAGACAGAGAGAGACAGAGCATGAACGGGGTAGGGTCAGAGAGAGAGGGAGACACAGAATCGGAAACAGGCTCCAGGCTCTGAGCGGTCAGCACAGAGCCCGACGCGGGGCTCGAACTCACGGACCACGAGATCATGACCTGAGCCGAAGTCGGACGCTTAACCGACTGAGCCACCCAGGCGCCCCTAAAAGGTCGCATTTCTAAAAGCTGAACTCATTCACACTTTTTGGGGGGCAGGCTGGGGGTGTTAAGGAACAAAGGGACAAAAAAAAAAAAGAGAGAGAAACTCTGCCTTTTAAACCCAGCTCAGCTTCTGACCAGCTTTGTGACCTTGGTCCAGTCACTTACGTGCCCTTTTCTCACGTCTCCAGGGGTCTCAGGAAAAACTGTGATTCGGACCCACATCCATAGTTCGAATGGAGAGAACGTATGATAAATGACAACCACGGCCTTGATTGCTCGTGAACACGGCCAGCTCACGGGTAGGACCCGGTGCCCGGCTGGGTCCTGTTCACACCACAACCCCAGCACAAGGCGTGCGTTACTATGCCCACGTTGTCCACCAGGAGGCAGACTCGGAGCCCTGAGAGGACTTGTCCAGACCCAGCAGCTGCCAGGTAAGCGTCTGCAGGTCTCTGTGTGTTTACTGTGGTAGGTTACTGGCTTGGAGCCATTTTCAAATGACATATGCTGGACCCCCCTCAAGGGATGTGGTGCATTCGACTGGATGTGCCTCTAACAGCTGTACCGGCGTCAGCAAAACCAAAAACCAAAAACAAGAAAGGAAAAACAAAAGAAAGGCATCTTTTAAGGATGGATGCAGGGTATGGGGGCGCCCGGGTGGCTCAGTCGGTTGAGCGTCCGACTTCGGCTCAGGTCATGATCTCATGGTCCGTGAGTTCGAGCCCCGCGTCGGGCTCTGTGCCGACGGCTCGGAGCCTGGAGCCTGCTTCGGATTCTGTGTCTCCAGCTCTCTCTCTGTCCCTCCCCCGCTCGTGCTCGGTCTCTCTGTCTCTCTCTCTCAAAAATAAATAAATATTAAAAAAATTAAAACAAAAGGATGCAGGCTGTGTCGGAGGGCTTGCTCTGTAGCCACTGGCGCCCCCACGCGTCACGCTGTTTTTATCTCCGTTTTGTGCGCTAAGTGCATCTACTGTTCCCGCCGTGAAGTACGATCGCTGAACTTGGGGGCAGCCACCGCAGCCCCTGCCACAACTCCATTTTGCTGAAGTGAGTGAGTTTACCTTTCAATCTTTCTCCAGGGCTTCTGAGTCGTTTTCAGGTTAGCTCTGGCAGGGGGACCGAAGCAGAGCATTCCCCACCACGGCAGCCGTGCACCCGTCGTCGGGATCAGGAACCGCCCGGGCTTCTGGAGATGTTTTCCAGAAGCCAGCATGCCCCCCTGCAGCATTTTCATCGATTTCTTGGATCCCATTTGCTTAGCGGTTTGGGGCTTTGTTTTGCCTCCTACAGTCCCAGAGAAGGAATCCAGGGTGAGACCCACCCAGAGGAGCAAAGCCGCGGAGGCCACTCCCTTTGCCACGAAACGTGTGTGGCCGATGCGCTTGCAGATAAGCCCGCGGTGCCAGGGGAGGGCGCGGGGTGGAAAAACACAGCGCAAACCCGGCCTCCACCCCGTCCCGCCCGGAAGCTGGCAGGAGGGGGGAAGGGGGGCTCTGCGCATTTCAGTATCTTCAGCAATTGCTTTCACTGCCCTCGGACGTCGTTTGCTTTTTCGTTTTGTTTGGCTTCTATCTACACCCCCTCCGCTCTGAATCAAGAGGCCTGGGCCGCGCTGGCTGAGGACGTGCGGGTGCCTGCAGTGCTGGGCTCAGTGCTGCTCGGGATGGGATAAAGCGCCGTCCGCTGGGGTGGGTGTTTCGTGGGACATAAAAGAAAGAGGTGACAGAATCCTTACTCCGAGGAGCCGAAACCAGTGGTGAAGATGTGGTTCAATACACACAAAATGGGACCCCACGTGGCACAAGGGTCCTCACCTAAACAGGGTTTGCGCTTGGCACGGGAGGCCCCTCACTCGGGGTCCTCCGGGCCCCCCCTGCTGGCGTCCTCGCCCGCCTCCCTCGTCTGCCCTGAAGGAGGGGTGGGCGTGCCTCCCCACGGCTCTTTCCTCTTTCTCACGCGCATGTTCCGTCCTGGAGCCTGGCAAAGCTCTGCCAGAGACGACTCAGGCCAACGTGTTATCCAGCCGAGCTGCCAGGATCCCTGCTAGGATCCAGCCAGTATAGTCACGCGGGGCGGCCGCTGCTACTCACCTGCGCGGCTCCCAGAACATTCCCCGGCTTGTCTGCTCTAGAACCGGGGGGTGCTGGGGAAGAAGAGAAGAAGCTGGCTGACCCCCTCACCCCCATCCCGGGGAGAAGCGAGAGGGGGGTGTGGAGGGAGGACAGAGGGGGAGGAGGAGACACAACTAACACGGTGCCAAGTTCTCGGCCGGAGGCTGGGAGGACGGCCAGGAGCAAAACAGATGTGCCCACGCCTTTGGGGAGCCTGCGGTCTAAAAGAGGCAACACATATACATTACAAGAGGACAAAAATCACAAGAAGACTCATCATGTGATGGCAAGGTATGGTAAGTTCTAGAAAGAAAAAAAGAAGGAGATGAGAAGACGGGATGGACGGTTATAAAGGGGAACAGGTTTGCGTTGGGAGAGGGGTCAGAATGGACACTTGGAAATGGGACATTCGAGGGAGATCTGGGAAGGTGGAGTGAGCCAGGTGAAGAGGCCGGGACGAGCGTGATAACTGAGGGAACAGCACAAAGGATGCCACGCTGGGAACGTGGTGACCATCGGACCATCCGACGAACGGAAAAGAGGCCACTGCACCTGGAGTGCCGTGACCAAGGGAGAGGGTGGCTTGCTGTTCTGAGTCCACACACGTAAACACATGATATATTCTCCTCCGTTTAGCAAGCCTGCCTTGGGGACTGAGAACCCGGTCCACCTTTAAAACCTTGTGCTGTTGTGACCGGCCGGGATCTGAATCCCGACTTACAAGCTGGTAGGACCTTGGCTTAATTCTTAGAAGCTGGGTGGAGCTAATGGCACTTGGCCCAGAGGATGGGGCTCTGAGTTGGTTGGGAAAAGGTGTGGGATGTGCCCAGTGTGCTGTGAGGAGCTACGGTCCCCGCTCCAAATAGCCACCTCCACCTGCAACCGGGGACCTCCGTGTCCAAAATAAAAGGGGTTTGGTGCTGCGACGGCTCCTCCCCGCTTTGCTTCTTAGCTTCTTCGGGATCTGAGTAAGGGAAGGAGGCATTATTTATTGGGACCCTTCTGGAAACTCACAGAAAAACAAAAAAACAAACCCAACCACCAGGGGATGTGGGAGACTATCTGCTCCTCATTTAAAGGAGGGAATTAACAGAGAAGCTGGAAGGAAAGGTGTTTTTCTGTTCTTTCTTTCTTTTAAAAACAATTTTAATGTTTATTTTTGAGAGAGACAGAGACAGAGCCCATTATTTTTGAGAGAGAGGGAGACAGAGACAGAGACAGAGACAGAGCAGGAGCAGAGAGAGGAGGAGACACAGAATCCGAAGCAGGCTCCAGGCTCTGAGCTGTCAGCGCAGAGCCCGACGCGGGGCCTGAACTCATGAATCGCAAGATCATGACCTGAGCCTAAGTCAGATGCTTAAGGGACTGAGCCACCCAGGAACCCTATGTTTTTCTTTTTTTTAAAGGACAAGTATAAATGTACTAAAACCTACATTATACTCCTGTTTTGTCAGTGCTTATACTAAAATTGGAATGATATTGGGGCGCCTGGGTGGCTCGGTCGGTTAAGCGTCCGACTTCGGCTCAGGTCACGATCTCACGGTCCGTGGGTTCGAGCCCCGCGTCGGGCTCTGTGCTGACAGCTCGGAGCCTGGAGCCTGCTTCGGATTCTGCGTCTCCCTCTCTCTCTGACCCTCCCCTGCGCATGCTCTGTCTGTCTCTGTCTCTCAAAAATAAATAAAAACGTTAAAAAATATTAAATTGATGAAAGAAAGAAAAAAAAGCCCTGCCAATCTTTTTGAAGATGACGTTTTTCAGAGATGAAGGCTAAAACAAATAGGTCTTCACAAGCTGAGAGAATTAGTCACCAGGAAATCAACATGCACGAAATCTCATAGGAAGTCCTTCAGGCCGAAGGAGAGGGACCCCAGATGGAAGCACCAAGCTGCAGGAAGGAACGAAGAAAAGGGTAAATATAGGGTGATATTAACTACGTAAAGCAATGATAAGTGACCTAATGCTAAAACGCA
>NC_064809.1:134399029-134453413 GCF_023721935.1 Panthera uncia | reverse complement strand
ATGCTAAAACGCATGATATCCATAGCACCGGGCTGGAAAAGAGGTAAGTGGAGTCACAGACCACGTACTAAACCAGACCGTACGCTGGGCCCCAGAGCAAGTCTCAACAGATTTCAAAGGGCTGAAATCACACATTTCATTCTCTGTGCATTCTCTGACCACAGTGCAATTAAACAAGAAATTAATAACAGAAAGATAATTGGAGAATTCCCGAGTGTTTGGAAATTAAGCAACGTACTTCTGAACAACTAACTCATAGGCCAGAGGAAACATCACAATGGAAGTTAGCAAATACTTTGAACAGAATGATAATAAAATAAACGTATTGAAACTTGTGAGGAGCTCCTAAGGAAGCGTCCAAGTGAGAATTTTTAGTGCTAAATGCATGAGCTAGAAAATAAGGCGGCTGGGGGCGCCTCGGTGGGTTAAGCTTCTGACTCTTGGTTTCAGTTCAGGTCATGGTCTCACAGTTCATGGGCTCGAGCTCTGCATCGGGCTCTGCGCTAACAGTGAAGAACTTCCTTGGGATTCTCTCTCTTTCCGGCTTTCTCTGCCCCTCCCCCACTCTCTCTCTCAAAATAAATAAACTAAAAAAATTTTTTTTTTAATTTACAAACAAGAAAATAAGGAGGCTGGGAGTCAGTGATATAAGCTTCTGTCTCATGAAACTAGAAAAGCCCAATAAGTTAAATCTAAAAATGGAAGGACAACTATAATCAAGAGAAGAGTTGACATCAATGAACTAGAGAAGAGAGGCACAATAACAACAACAACAAAAATAGCAAAGCCAAAGTAGGTGTTTGAAAGATTAACAAAAGCAGTAATCCCATCGAGACTAATTATAGGAAAAAACAAAACAAAACAGAAAAAATAACCCCAAATGTTTTTCACCTCAATATCAGAAATGAAAGAGGGCCATCACTACAGACCCTAATGACATTTTAAGTGGGATGACAGGATATTATGAAACGCTTTATGCCAACAAAAAGGACACCCTCGATGAATGGACACATTCTTTAAAAACCACAATTCACCAAAACTAATTCAAGAAGAAATGGAAAATCCAAAGAATTCTATACTGTTTAAAATAATCAAATCTGAAATTAAAAACCTCCTGACAAAGCGAAATCCAGAGTCATATGGCTTCACGAGTCATTTTCTAAACCTTTAAGGAAAAAATAATACCAGTCTTACACAAGCTCTTGTAGAGAACAAGGAAATAGGAACACCTTCCAATTCATTTTATAAGGTCAGCCAAACCCTGACATTAAAAGTTGACAAGGGTATTATAATAAAAGAAATTTACAGAATTATATCTCTCATGAATGTAGATGAAAATCCTAAATAAAACATTAGTAAATCACATCCAGAGGTATTAAAAGGATAATACTTCTTGAACAAGGAGAGTTTATTCCAGAAATGCAAGGTTGGTTTAACACTTGAAAATCAATCAGTGTAATTTGTAATAGCAACATCCATCAATTAATAATAAAAATACATATCCTTAATCTGATAAAGAGCATTTTAAAAAACTCTACTGTTAATGTAAATGAAACTACCAAGCACTTTCCTCTTGCCCACTACACCATTTCTGTTCAACATGGTACCAGAAGTCTTAGCTAGTCCAATAAGGCGAAAAAAAGAAACAGATACAAAGAAAGTAAGACTGTTTTTATTTTCAGATGGCATACTTATGTACTAGAAAATCCCAAAGAATCTACAAACTACTAGAATCAATAAATGAATTTAGAAAGATCACTAGATAAAATGTCAACATATGAAATTTAGTTTACTTCTGCATACTAGCAGCAAATGACTAGATGATGAAATTAAAAACAATTTACAATAGGAATGAATCTCTTGAAAGATGTGCAAGATTCACACTGAAAACTACAAGACATTTCTAAAGAGAGATTAAGGAAGGACCTAAGTGGCGAGGCATACCACATTCATGGATTGGGAAGTTCAATATTATTATGATGTCAAGTCTCCCAGACTGATCTATAGATTCAATGTCATTTCAATCACAATCCCAGTAGTGTTTTTATAAGGCGTATTGACAAACCGCTTTATATGGAATTGCAAAGAACCTAGAATAACCGGGACGATGTTGAAGAGAAAGAACAAAATTGGAAGACTTACTCCAGTAGATATCAAGATCTACTATGAGTAACCAAACTTAAGCGACAGCAATTAAACAGTGGGGTGTTGCTGTTAGACTAGACATAGACCCATGGGATCAAATTCAGAGTTCAGAAACAGACTCACACATACGTGCCCGCTTACTTTACAATAAAGGTACGTAAGCAAGACAGTAGAGGAAAGGATGGTCTTATCGATAAATGACTTGGATATCCATGTGGAGAAAAGTGGATCCTGACCCCTACCACGTAGCATGCGCAAACATTAATTCAAGATGAATTATATTCCTAATAAGAAAGGTAAAACAATAAAGTTTCCAGAAGACAATATCATCATGACTTTCAGATAAGCACAGATTTCTTTTTGTATGTTTATATATTTATTTTGAGAGAGAGGGAGAGAGCAGGGGAGGGGCAGAGAGAGAGGGACAGAGAATCCCAAGCAGGCTCCATGCCATCAGCGCAGAGCCCAACGTGGGGCTTGAACTCACAAACTGCGAGATCATGACCTGAGCCGAAATCAAGAGTCGGATGCTTAGCCGACTGAGCCACCCAGGCGCCCCTGGATAAGCACAGATTTCTTAAACGGGACCTAAAAGCTATTAATCATAAAAGAGCTGATTGATAAATTGGGCCCCATTGAAATTAAGAAGGTCTGTTCACTAAAAGAAAGCAGTAAGCGGGTGAGAACGTGAGCTGCAGGCCGGGAGAAGAGGAATTCAGAAAAGGACTCACATCTGGAAGGCACACAGAATCTTTACAAATCGGTAAGAGAAAGGCCAGCAACTTGTTCAGAACCGGGCGGAAAACCGGAGGCGATCTCTCACCAAACAGGCTCTCCAAATGACAGAAAGTGGAATGAAAGGGACTCGGCGTCGTTACCCATCACACCAAAAAGTCAGGTGACAACCACAAAACGAGCTATGGATCGGTTAAGAACGTACTCGACGTCATAGAGCCGACTACCCTGGCTAGACTGCAAGTGCCTGACCACCCTGGGGTTTGCGAGGCTGTGGGGTGGGGGAGCCTCTCCCGCGATGCTGCACGTTGGACAAGCCTTCGGCCTCCATTCTGAGCCAGCGATTCCCCTCCTGCGTTTATACCCTTCAGAAATGGGTGCCTGTGTCCGGGAAAAGACACAGACGAGGAAGCACACGGCAACTGGTGATAAACTGTCGTTCATGTACACACTGGAATACCACACCATGATCCAAAAGAATGTCTGAGGCACGATACCGAACTACAAAAAGGCCAGACACAGAAGAGTGCATCCCACATCATTCCATTTATACGAAGTCCAGGAATGAGCAGAACCGTGGCAGAGGTCGGGACAGAGGCCACCTCTGGGGGCTGGGCCATGAGAGGTTTCTGGGTACTAGAAACGTTCTGTATTTTGGTGGTGATCACACGGGTGTATACAAACATAAAGATTCTTAAGTATATATATTTTTTAGCTTTTATTTATTTTTGAGAGACAGAGAGAGAGAGACAGAGCAGGAGCAGGGGAGGGGCAGAGAGAGAGGGAGACACGGAATCCGAAGCAGTCTCCGGGCTCCGAGCTGTCAGCACAGAGCCTGATATGGGGCTCGAACCCACGAACGGTGAGATCATGACCTGAGCCGAAGTCGGACGCTCAACCGACTGAGCCCCCCAGGCGCCCCTTTTTAAAAAACAATTTTTTTAATGTTTCAGAAATCACCTTTTTAAGAGAAATTATTGTGGTTGGGGAAAAAAAAAAAACCAACTTCTGTGAGCCTGATTATTTTATTAAGCATTTTATGAGCAGTCTTACGTATATTCTTGTAGGGGAACAGCTCCGTTCTGGCCCCTGCCTGCACCCGACGCGGGTCACGTGGGCGAGGCTTGAAACACAGCTGGTCTGGGTCTGGGTCTGGGTCTTGGGGTCCTCCTGGAACAGAAGAGCATGGGGAGTTCAGGGGGAGCAGCTACCAGATCCTTTCTCACGGTCCTCCCTGTCCACCCAGAAGGCTGTCCTGAGTCAGCTGGTGACGCAGTGGGATAGCCAGCTTCTCACCAGCTCCCAGGTTCTGAGGAGGTATGAGGCTTCCCGCCCGGACCCCTCAGGGTGCAGGTTCAGGATACGAAGCCACTCCGTGGCCGTCCAGCATCGCCTCCCCCACAACTCCCGTTTATGTGGCAGTCACCTGTCTCTCCTCTCCCTTTCCCTGCCTACACGAGCAACAAACTGTGTAAATCCAAAAAGGCTCATTGTTCTCTGCTGCCTTGGCCTCGCCTCGCCTCGCGGCTGCCAATTCTTACATATGGAAAGCGGATCGTTTACACTCTGGGCGAAAAGAAGGGGCTATAAAGGGAGCTGGTATTTACTACAAGCTAACTGTGTGCCGAACACCGCACCCGGCATCACGCGCGTAACCGAATTTCCTTGTCGCAGATTTGTCCTCGGCTATGTTGGACCGTGATGACGCTCTCTGTGTATCTAATACTTTGTTGGCATCGTTATCACTTCTGCCCGTGTTCTGGGTGGCAGCCTGCCGTCCAGCAGAGACGAGGTTTGCAGAGCATCTGGGTCAAGCCCTTAAGAATCAGCGCTGCTGATCCGCCGGGCACCAGCCGGAGCGGTTCTGAGAAGGGGACGGTGAGCATTGTCCCTTAGAGGCGGCTGGAGGGAAGGACGGGGACCAGCTGAGCACACCGGAGGGGGTCCGGAGTCTTGTTACCTAAACCGACAGGACTGTATTTTTCGCCGCAGGCTGATGGGGAAGAGGGTGGGGGGAGGGGACTAAGTACCAAGTACCGCACTAGGAGTGTTCACGGGTAGAATCGTGGTCCCCGCATCGATCTCAGAGAGGGTTAGCTGCGTGCCAACCGCACAGAGCTTGCCGGTGACAGAGCCAGGACTCAAATCCAGGCCATCTGCCTGCAAAGTCTGAGCCCCCCCTCTGTGGTACTCTGGCTGTTGGTAGCCGGTTGCCATGGGAACCGCATCCCTGCCCTGCCTCAGACTGCGCACCGTCACCTGCAGCTCAGGGGACAGCCCACAAGCGCCACTGGGTCGGGCAGAAACCCCGCCAGGCTTCTGAGGGCACCAGCCGACCTTCCGTCAACTGACCTCGAGGGCCCCTGCGGTCGCCAGCCAGTGCCACCGGGTCCCCGCCAAACAAAGCCTCTCTGTGGGCCCCGCCTGTCATCAGCTGCAGGTGAAGCAGCGGGCATGTGTGTCGTCCCCTCTGGTCTCCCTCCTTTCCTGCCTTCTTCCTCAACGCCCTGTATTCTGATGACACAGCCCTCCTCCCCCCGCACCCCGTTGGGGGTGGGGGTGGGGGAATAACAAGCAAAATTGCGGATGATGATATAATACGACTAATGACGGGGAAAACGGTGTGAATACCTGAGGGCCACGGCGATGACAGTCGCCATGGGGCTGAAAGACTCCATTTACGTCGTTCCCGTCCGGGGCGGTCGCCCTGCTCTGCCGCTCGGCAGACGCGGGTCTGCTCTGGGGACAGGCCTTTGCTCACTCATCACGGGATTGTGTTAGCCGCGCCCGGCGGTGGGGGTGGAGAGCCAGCCTCTGTGCTCCGAGGCCCCCTTGGAGAGTTCTAGAACACAACTAACTTCGGTAGGAGGGCAGAGGCGTCCGCGAGGAAGGCACTACATTTTCCCTCTACTAAGAATAAAATGGCAGAGACCGGCCTAGGGCATTTCTAGAAGACAGAAGTTTTGCAGGGTTCATTTGCAGGTGATTCCTTTCTTTTGTTAACTTTTTAAAAAAAAAATTGTGGTAAAACCTACGCACTACAAAACTGACCACTTTCCCATCCCCACCGTCCACCTGCAGAACTTTTTCCTCTCCCCAAACTGGAACAGCCCCCGTTAAACAGTTCCTCATTCCCGGTAACTGCCACTCTGACCCCTGTCTCGTGAACCTGACCTCTCCGGGTCCTTCAGGTGAGTGGAATCATACAGTCCGTGTCCTTTTGTGTCCAGCTAGTTTCACTGAGCAAAGTGTCTTCCAGGTTCATCCACGTCATAGCAGGTGTCAGAATCTCCTTCCTTTTAAAGGAACATTGCCTACAATAGTCCACTGTAAGTACAGACCACATTTTGTTTACCTATCCATCCACCAAAGGACACTTAGGTTTCTTCTACCTTTTGGCTCTGGCATCAGGTGATTTCTATCGTGACGCCCTCTTCGCCCTTTACAATATAATGATTTTGTGCCCCATTTTTAGAAAGGATATGAGATGACTTCCCCTAAAGAGCACGCTTTAGAACAGCACAGAGTGAGATAAAGGAGATCAGAAACAAGGCAGGAGGCAAAATTACATTTTCAATGTCAGCCAGGGTGTTACTCAATTGGACAGTAAATTTAGATTTGAGCCTCCCGGTGGCCAAAGTGAAAAGGGGTATGTTGAGCCTCAGGATTCTGACAGCATACGATGCTTTTGTTAGTAAAGTTAGCGGAGTTGTACCATGACAGATCCACTGGCTGTTTTTTCTGAGAATTTATTTCTCAAAATATTTGTGAAATTGAAATGCGTTTTGTCTTAAATACCCTGGTGTATAGAGGGAAAACTAACAAAATAAAAATGATGAAAACAAAACTTGGTCCAGTAAGTTGCAACAGGTAATTAAAGAAACTGGCTTTGGGGTGCCTGAGTGGCTCAGTAGGTTAAGGGTCTGACTTCGGCTCAGGTCATGATCTCGCAGTTTGTGGGTTCGAGCCCCGCGTCGGGCTCTGTGCTGACAGCTCAGAGCCTGGAGCCCGCTTTGGATTCTGTGTCTCCCTCTTTCTCTGCCCCTCTCCTGCCCATGCTCTGTTTCTCTCTGTCTCTCAAAAATAAATCAATGTTAATTTCTTTTTTTAAAAAAGAAAGAAATTGGCTTCTTCTGGGCCTGAAAGACCCCTACACCATTATCCTGCTGGCCACCGTGTGTTGTTCATTGTGTCTCTGGGCCTGGCTCTGTACCTGTGCTTTTGAAGATTTGCAATCAAGATTTGCTTAAAATTTAAAATAATAATGGCATTATTATGAAGTGACATTTACGGAGAGCCCACAAAGGTAAGTCTCCAGGAGGGAGAAAAACCAGAACAGAGATCTCCGAGCTCCTCTTCCGGGCCAGGCACTGTGCACTGTGTTGTACATTTGCCGCCTTGCTTCCTTGTCCCCAAAGCCCCGCGAGGTAGTAATTATCAGACCCGTTGTCCAGATGAGAAAACTGACGAGTTGAAGAAAAGTCTAAGGAGGCTCTTGACCTGAGCTGGAGAAAAGCACTAGACTTGGGGTGGGTCCCCTACAGGGAGAAGGGAGGAAAGGTCCCCTTTCCAGCGTTTTTAGCTCCAGACCCACCTATTCCGGAAGGCTTCACGCACCAGTCCTGGAGGGGCCTGCCCAGGTCCTGCGTCCACGGCCGTCACCTCGGCGGTTATTGTGCTGTTGTTTTTATCTCAGGCGTATTTGGATGTGGGGATTTGCACACAACTGAACTGAACGTAGTTGGTAAGGAGGAGAGACTCGTTCCACAGTGCTCATCAGGGCTTACACGCAAGGTGGTCTCTCCTCCGTGTCTGCAGCGGAAGGAGCCTGGGAGGGCCCCAGAGGAGGAGCTGCTAGGCGTGGGGGGGGGGGGTGGGCGGTGCAGGTCCCTGGGCTTCTGAGGTTCAGGTTCGTCTTCTGCTGGGTGGTGACTGGTAATGACCTCCCAGTGCTGCCCGGAGATGGCGTGTGCCAAGCTGGTGATAATTCCCTAAAGAAAGCCATCCGGGTCCAGTCGGAAGCGTCTTTTCGTTTCCAGGCTCTGGCAGGAACAGACTCTGTGAGCACCAGCGGCTTCCACCTCAGAGCCCCGTCTCCTGCCGCCTCTCCCTCAGCACCGGAGGGAGCCAGGCCCCGGGTACGAACCCGCCCCACCAGGCCTCACCTCCGGCTGCACCCCTCTTCCTGTCGTACGACAAAGTGCCGCGAGATCCCATCTGCACTAGCTGTGCTGGGATGAATTTCTTCGTGTTTACCAACAACACCAATGTTCTCAACACAAGCTGCCTCGGTAGAGGCCGGAGTGGGTTCTCCCGGGACGTCAGTGCCGTTAGCACGCGGTCCTGGGATGCCTGGTGCTTTCTGGGCCGTGATTTTGGTTTGGGAGGCTGTGGGGGGCTCGGGTTTCCAGGGCGATGCTGCTGGGGTGGGGTGGGGGGGCTCTGCCAGCTCCTGACAGTAAAGGCTCATCCACGGAGACCATGTGGAGGCTGTTTCTGTGAACAAAGGCACACTCTTCCTGCTGGGGCAGGCAAGAATTAAGCACCCGCTGCACGCACATCGGTGTAGGAGTCAGAGAGCAAACGATGCCCAGGAGGGTGCTGTCTTGGGAAACCGAAGATTTCTTCTGGGATCTATCTGCCTTTGCGCACAAGGAACATGCAAAGCAGGCCTTTGCCTCTTGGGAAGGATCCCAGGTCACTGGCGACTTGACAGACGGACTGGAATAATTCATCCGTGCAGGTGCAGGATCTGGGGCAGGGTGGCCGGAGCGCGGGACTCATTGCCGAGAGGGAGGGTTTCATGCAATAATACAATGTCAGGGTCAGAGCTGTCGGCTGATGTTGCCATTATAATTAGTCTGCTAACTGCTTAGATTTCCAATTGAGGACGTTGGTCCTTGGCCGCTGCCCCGAGAGGGCTGTTTCGTGGCCACATTTGCTCGGTGACATTGCAATGGCTTCTGGGTCCCACCCTCCAGGTGACGCCCCTCTTCCTTGGCCCTATTCCGTGCCCGGAGCTCTGCGTGCCTGTCTCCTGTCTCCCCTCCCCTCCCACCCCTGCCTATCCTTCTCCATAATAGTCTTGCCCAAAGCCAAGGCTCCGGGGCAGATTCTAGGTTCCTGTAGGGGTGTAGGGTGGGAGAGAGGGGCAGGGGGACAGAGGTGCAGGCTTCCCTACAGCGTGGCTTCTGTAACACACGCTAAGGTCACCCCAGGCTCACAGGCTTGCAAGCTGACCATACGCAGATACCACGTTCTTTGTTCTGGATTTCCTGCAAAGGGAGGGAGACAGAAGCCTGCGGGGCCACCCTATGACGGAATGATTGCCTCACCTCCTCTACAACAGCCCTGGGCCGTCCCCTCCACTCCCGGCTCTCCAGCACCGGCTGCCCCTGCCTTGTCCGCGGAACAGCCAAGTGGGGAGAGGCCCTTGGGAATGTGTGTCTCACAGGATGGGACACCGGAGGCCAGAATCGTGGTGACGGTGGTAGGGATGGGGGTTAAAGAACCGAGTCCGGTTTGGGAACCATTTCCCTGCCTCCAGCAGCCCATATCAGGGCCCACGGCAGCCGTGCTCCAGAAGACAGGCCACTGAGGGACGGCCCGGCTCCCTGAAGGCCGAGGGCCCTGACGGTGGGGTTGACTTGTCCCCCAGCATCGGGACTATGCCAGCACTCAAGGAACCGGCCCCGGCACAGGCACATCAGGCCCCAAGCTGTGTGGACCGTGGAGGGGGCTGCGGGGGGAAGGAAGCAGAGGCTGGCTTTCTAGAAGCATCTCAGGGAACCCAAAGGGAGAATGACCAAAGCCCCAAGGGAAACTCCTGCCTCTTCAGCCTCGCCGCACCGACCCTGGCAGGGCCTCGGTTCCAAGGAACAGCCTCAGACTTGACCCGGCGGAACAAACAGGCAGTGGCAGGGGCCCCTGGGCGCTCGGGTCCAGCCGTCCCGTGAGCAGAGGTGCACACAGAAGGCCCTGCACGCTGGCGGGCGGCCCCTTCACACGGGCGCCTGGCGTAGAGGCGAGCCTGACGGCTTTCCAGGGGAGAGTGGGCGTCGGGCTCCCCGCTCCTAATAAGCACCTTCTCCTGGTGAGTTACCTGCACACAATTAATTATGCAATTATCTAGGCTGGGTTGAGAAGAGTCACCATCAAGTTGTCAAGATAGGCCCTGGGATAAGAGTGTTTCTCTCTGCCGAGTGGAAAACATTCCTTTCTAATTTCCAAGTCCCCTGTGGCTGGCCGCAGGTAAAGCCACCTCTCGTCCTTCGGGGTTAGCCCCGCTCGGGTGTGTATTCATCACTTTTAAACCCTGAACGTGTTTCCGGAGGTATCCCACACACACGTGCTTTTTATCATTCTTACCACTTCTCCCCCACAGGGCTGGACTATTAACACCATCCGGCAAATATGGGATTTGAAGGGGACCAGCTGGTCCTCGGTTCAGGGCAGAGGCTGGAGGTCGGAGGCCGGGGGGTGGGGCAGGTGGGGGAAGCTGACTTGGCTTCTGGCCTTTGCCAACCCTGACCCGCGAACTCACAGACGTCACTTCGGAGAGGACCATCGGTTGAGTTTTTTATGCGAAACATGTTTTTAAATTTTTTTAACGTTTACTTACTTCTCAGAGAGAGAGTGACAGACAGAGTGTGAGCAGGGGAGGGGCAGAGAGAGAGGGAGACACAGAATCCGAAGCAGGCTCGGGGCTCCGAGCTGTCAGCACAGAGCTCGACGCGGGGCTTGAACTCATGGACCATGAGATCGTGACCTGAGCCCAAATCGGACGCTTAACCTCGAACCTTGATGTATTTATTTTTAAGTTTATTTATTTATTTTGAGACAGAGAAAGAGTGCAAGTTGGGGAGGGGCAGAGAGAGAGAGAGAGAGAGAGAGAGAGAGAGAATTCTAAGTAGGCTCTACACCATCAGCACAGAGCCTGACTCGGGGCTCGAACTCACGAACCACGAGATCATGAACTGAGCCGAAGTCGGACACTTAACCAACTGAACCCCCAGGCGCCCCTAGAAAGTCCTGAATCTTGGGAGACCAGGAAGCTCCCCAGAAGCTGCCCCTTCTTCTGCTCCCACTGCCGGCAGCTCTCAGTGGTCACGGTGCGGTCATGGGTCATCACGTGGCTTGATGGGCCCGCACGTGTGAGCGTCACCTCCATTCCTGTCTGGTGGCAGTGTGTCACAGGCTTCCGTAACAGATACTGCAGACGGAGGCTTTAACATTCATAACTCGCTGTGCTGGAGGCTGAAGTTCAAGATCTGGCTGCCGAAAAACTGGTTTCTGGTGACGCTCCCTTCTGGCTTGTAGATGGCCACCTTCGCATCGTGTATGTATGACGTTCGTATGATATCTCTGGTGTCTTTTCTTCTTCTTCTAAGGACACGAACCCTATCTGGTCAGGGCCCCTCCCTGATGACCCTGAATCACTTCTACAAAGGCCTCGTCTCCAAAGAGTCACTCTGGAGGTTAGGGTTTCAACATACGGATTTTGGGCAGGATGGGGGCACAATTCAGTGCACAGCACGGTGGTTTTCCATTCTCCATCCAAAAAACACTTCCTGAGCTCCTATTCTGTGCCCGACACTGTGCCAGGGGACATCAGAACAAAGATGAGCCTCTGCTCTCGGGGTACTTGCTCTCCGGGAAGGGACAGGCACACGAATAGACATTTATTTATTTTTTATAGGTTTTTTAAAAGTCTATTTATTTTGAGAGAGAGACAGAGAGAGCGAGCAGGGGAGGGGCCGAGAGAGAGGGAGAGAGAGAGAATCCCATTCAGGCTCCCGATGCAGGGCTTGAACTCATGAACTGTGAGACCAGGACCTGAGCTGAAACCAAGAGTCAGATCCTTAAGTCACTGAGCCAGCCAGGTGCCCCATGAATGGACATTTAAAAAAAAATTTTTTTTAATGTTTATTTTTGAGAGAAAGAGGGAGAGAGAGCGTGGGCGGGGGAGGGGCAGAGAACGAGGGAGACACAGAATCCGAAGCAGGCTCCACACTCCGAGCTGTCAGCACAGAGCCCCACACGGGGCTCGAACCACGAGATCATGACCTAGGCCAAAGTCCGATGCTTAACCGACTGAGCCAGCCAGGCGCCCCGACCCATGAATGGACATTTAAGGTACGATTCAGCAAACGCCTACCACAGGAAGACTCCAAATGCACAGAGAAGGGAAGCACTGGTCACACCTGGGAAACTGAGGGAGGTGTCTCAGAGCATCTGGAATTTCTTTTTTAAAGTTTTTTTTTTAAAAAAATTAGGGGCACCTGGCTGGCTCAATCAATGGAGTGTGCGACTCTTGATCTCAGGGTTGTGAGTTTGAGCCCCACGCTGGGTATAGAGGTTGCTTTAAAAAAATTCTTAAGCGGTGCCTGGGTGGCTCAGTCGGTTAAACATCCAACTTCGGCTCAGGTCATGATCTCCCAGTTCGTGGGGTTGAGCCCCGTGTCAGGCTCTGTGCCGACAGCTCGGAGCCTAGAGCCTGCTTTGGATTCTGTGTCTCCCTCTCTCTCTGCACCTCCCCTGCTCACGCTCTGTCTCTCTCTCTCAAAAATAAATAAACATTGGGGCACCTTGCTGGCTCAGTCGGTCGAGCGTCCAACTTCAGCTCAGGTCATGATCTCACAGCTCATGAGTTCGAGCCCCGCGTCGGGCTCTGTGCCGACGGCTCAGAGCCCGGAGCCTGCTTCGGATTCTGTGTCTCCCTCTCTCTCTGCCCCTCCCCTCCTTGCACTCTGTCTCTCTTTCTCTCTCTCTCTCTCTCAAAAATAAGCATTAAAAAACTTTTTTTTAATCTTTAAAAATTATGATAAAATACACATGGCCTGGTAGTTATGGGGTCAGCCATTCATAAGTGGACACCAGTGACATCAGATACATTTACAGTATTGTTGAACCTATACCTTCTATACCTAAGAGTTTTCCATCCACCCCCAACAAAAACTCTGTGCCCATGGAACACTGACTCCCTAAGACATCTGCTCAGCCCCTGGAGACCTCTACTCTACTTTCTATTTTGAGATAATTTTCCTACTCTAGGTATCTACTTCTTTTCATTAAAACCATACAACAGTTGCCCTTCTGGGTCTCGCTTATTTCCTTCTTTTTTATGGGTGAATAATATTCCATTGTATGTATAGACCACATTTTGTTTATCCATTCATCTGTTGATGGACTCTTGGGTTGTCCCCATCTCTTAGCGGTTGTGAACGCTGCTCTGAACACGTATGTAAAAATATCTGTGCGAGTCCCTGCTTTCGATTCCCTTGGGTGTGTACCTAAAACAGTGGGCGTTTTATGCTGGGTCTCGTAGGGTCAGAAGTTCACCAGGCAGAGAAGGTGGAAGCATTGTTACCCCAAGTGGAAGGATCCGTGTGTGCGAACACGTTCTGTGCGTCTGGACCCCGCGTAGAGTGGGTGGGCGGTGCGGGGATGTAAGGGTGGTGCCCCATGGGAAGGGTCCCGTAGCCGCACCGTGAGGTTGGTGTGGGAGCCTCTGAAGGATCCAGGACCAGGAGGAGCTCCTTCCGGTCTGGGTTTTGCAGGGCCAGCCCGGCAGCTGGGGGGAGACGCAGGTGAAATGACTCACCAGTGGGAGGGGGTGAAGTGAGGTGATTGACTGAATGAATGAATGAATGAATGAACGAACTGAAGGGAGCGGATGGAGGGACGAGATGCAGGGTCTCGCAAACAAAGCGGAGGGGCTGGATCTGGGGTGCTTTGCTCGAAAGGAGCAAGTTACTGGGAAGCAGCAGGACCTGGAGGCCAGGGCAGTTGACGTGAGCGGGTCTAGGGTGGCTCAGCGACGGGGTCCACCCAGGAAGAGACGTGTGCTTATTTCACGGGGCACCGAAGACACCATCCGGAAGACAGCCAGCTCGTGGGGTGGTAGCTAAGTGCCCGCAGAAAACCAACAGGAACAAGCCAGGTGACATTTATCTGCTGGGAGACCCAGTGCGGGAGGTTTCAGTGATTCAGAGTAATCGCTTCTCTCTGACTTGACTGCTGACCCCTTCCCGTACATAATCTCGTGCGTAATTCTAGCACCATTGCTTACTCAAATGACACCGATTCATGCAGGAGCTGCCACAGATATTAACAAAGCAGCCGTGCTTAAAATGGATCACCCTTCTAATGCCCCATAATGTTTAATAATTAAATTGCGGCACCTTGAGTTTGCCGCGGACACGGTGAATCGCGGTTGAATTCTCCAAATGGAATTGTGGCTGCACTTCCCCTCCTGGGCTCCTTGCTGTCGCTAGGATGCTTGATTTCACTGCACCGGTCGTGGTGAGGTGGGCGATCCCCTGTGCCCCATGCCCCCCCTTCTAGTAGCAAAGCCCAGGGCCACAGGGGCCCCCGATGAAGCTGCCGTCCTCAAGGCTGAGACCAAAGGGACATGCGAGGTACGTGTACCCACACTCGGGATGCCTCGTTTTTGCAAAATATGAGAAAATAGCAGTATTAATTCACTATCTATGCTCTCCAAAAAATGTGTACACCAAGAGATGTATTGTTGAGCAGGAATTTGGAAAATTTACATACACATATATGTACACACACACACACACACACACGCACACAGACTATCAGTTTCCCAGGTTTCCTGCTGTAACAAATCACCACAATCTTAACGGCTTAAAAAAGCAGCCATCTGTGCTCTCCCAGTTCTGGGGGTCCGCGGCCAGAAATCAAGGTGTCGGCAAGGTTAACTCCTTCTGGAGGCTCTGAGAGAGGATGCTTTCCAGGATTCTCCCAGCTTCTGGTGGCTGCAGGCAATCTTTGGCTTGTCACGGACGCAGCTGCTCTGAACACGTTTATACAAAAATGTGTGCGGGTGACGCTAACAGCACGGGGCCTGCTTGGGATTCTCTCTCTCCCTCTCTCTCTGCCCCTCCTGCTCTCTCTCTCTCTCTCTCTCTCTCTCAAGATAAATAAATAAACTTAGAAAAATAAAAGCCCTTATCATTAGAAATGTATATTAACACAGTATTTAAAGTATTTAAACACGAAGCGACAGGATGCCTGGGCTTTGCTTTAAAATACTCCCTGCACTCTGCCCTCAAGATGTTGGAGAGTAATTCCTCATTCCTTAAGGCTGGGCTGTGTGTAGTGACTTCCTCCCAAAGAGGACAGAACGGACAGGAGGACAGAGCGACCTCACAGCAGAGAAGGCTGACAGACGCACCTCACCCAGATGACGAAAGTCAGCGTTGGCCGTCATCAGTCATGTTGATGGCAGGTGCCCTGCTATGATGGGTTAGAAGGACACTTCCCCCCCATGGTCTTCCTCCCCCAAACCCATAACCCAGTCTAACCATCAGACAAAGCCCAGCTGAGGGGCGTCCTACAAAATGCCTGTCCAGTACTCCTCAAGACTGTCAAGGTCATTAACAACAAGGGAAGTGTGAGACACTGTCACAGCCCAGAGGAGCTCAGGGGACATGACAATGACATGTAACGTGGTGTCCTAGATGGGGTCCTGGAACACCAAAAGGATATTAAGTACAAGGCAAGGGAACCAAACTAAAGTACGTATTTTAGTTAACAATGATGCATTAATATGGGTTCATTGATTATAACAGACGTACGAGACTAACGGAAACTATTTACAGTGGAGAGACTGGGGGTCCGGTGTATGCGAACCCTGTGCTATCTTCATCCCTTTTCTGTGAATCTAAATCTGTGCTAAAAAAGAAAGGCTATTGAAAAAAAATACTCCTGGAAAAACAGAAGGAGTCGAGAGAAGGGAGAGACCAGGAGGAATAGTAAAAAGGTGGTTAATTGGTAATTGTTGAAGCCAGGTGATGGGTATGAGAGCTTTCATACACTCTATACTTTAATGCATTAAAAAGAGATCAAAAATAACAAGGGTTTTTTTTTTTTTTTTTTGAGTGGGGTAGAAGGCAGAGGGAGGGAGAGAGAGAGAGAGAGAGCGAGAGGGAGAGAATCTTAAGCAGGCCCCATGCTTAGTGCAGAGCCTGACTCGGGGCTCAATCCCACAATTCTGGGATCATGACATGAGCTGAAATCAAGAGTCAGATGCTCAACCAACTGAGCCACCCAGGCGTCCCAATACAAAGTTTTAAAAAGTAAAATCACAGATCCAGTATCTTGGGGATCCTGGCATTGTGGAGACATGACGGGGGGTCACAGGACGGGTGGTCACACTGTGAGTTCTGTAGTGATGGGAGCAGAGGGTCATCCAGGGGATGAGACAGGTGTCTCCTTATGAGAAGATGGCCCCGAGCTGGCCTGGCTGAGGAGCTAAGGAGGAAGTGCGTTCGCGCATGCGTGCTGGGGGACAGTTAGAGGTGTTCTTGGCACGAAACAGAAGTTGTACCAAATGTAACGTGATTATCATCGGGGTCACGGTGACGGTCACCATACTCCCTAAAGGCCATATTATACAAGCTCTGCCGTGCTCTGTTTCTCCCTTGAGACCTCAACAGTCACTCAAGAGTCACTTTCCATCTTATTCCGCCTCCAGGAGGGTGGTGAGCCGCGCCTAGAAGCCCACCCCTTCGCTGTGAATGGCGCTGGGAAGCACGATAGGAAAAGAATTGTTGCTGGGACCCCGATACCACCCAGGCGAGCACAGCACAGCCAGAGAAGGGGACACAATACGCGAACTGTCCTGGATATGAATCTGAATCGGCTCAGGGTGACGGTCCCGCTGCAGTCCAGGAAGTGGCCTCAGGACAAGCAGACTGGGTGTCCCCGACAGAGGAGGGAGCAAGGAGCCTGCTGCCGAAGCCACGTCCCACAAAACCAGTTCAGACTCCTCTGGGGTCTCTGTCTCCACTGCGTGCCCACACTAGACTCTAACAAAATGTGGCATCTAATTGGGGCACCTGGGTGGCTCAATCAGTTAAGCGTCCAACTCAGGCCCAGGTCATGATCTCGCGGTTTGTGAGTTTGAGCCCTGCACCGACCGGGCTCTCTGCTCTCAGTGACTGCTTGGATCTTCTGTCCCCCCTCTCTCTGCCCCTCCCCTCCCCTGCTCATGCTCTCTTTCTTTCTCTCTCTCTCTCTCAAAAATAAACATTAAAACCAAAGTGCAAATTGATCTTGTAAAATGTTAGCGATAGAATCCCGGCATTCACTGTAACATTTGTTCAACTTTGCTGTATGTTTGAAAATTGTCATGACAAAATACTGGGAATGAAAGAACGCAGCATGGTTTCCAGGTGTTTTCACCCGAACAAACCTGAGAACCCTGTGGGGACTTAGGAAAGCCGGCTTACCTCCTTGGGTTCCAGGTGACGGGTGGCCCTGCCTCCATCTACACCAGCCCCTCCAGGACACCAGGCGACCCAGGCACTCCTGCCACAATGCTGCCGTGCTCCTCTGAACGTTAGCGTAAGTTCCCTTCATTGAAAACAGACGCAGCTTTCTGGTAGAATAGTACAGCACAAGACCTTCTGGAACCTTCCCTCCAAGTTTCTTCTCTACCAAGTCAGCAAAAATGATTCGGTCTGGTGTCGGTGTGCGTTTGCCCTCTCTTGAACTTGCTTTCCCTTTAGCGATTCCCCTCAATTATTTTGTTCTAAGGGACCCCTGTTGTCTGGGGCCCGGAGGCACTGCGGGTTCACATTAGCTGGTCCCCTGATGCAGCCGAAGCTGGGCCCTGGCAGTCATTACTTGGCAAGACCAATGGGATACTTAGTGGTCCACCAGGTGCCCAACCCGGAGCACGATATGCAATAGGAGAAGTTGTGCTCGTGTCTAATTTACACAACGGCTCTACTGACTCTCTCACGGATGGTTAAGAAAATGCAGAAGCAGGAAGACGCCGTCCTTGCGCAGGGAATTGGTGTGGCTTGGTTGACAGTGGCCATCGCGATCCTCGCCCTCCTCGTCACCGCTCTGGACGATGAGTGAATTCAGATTACACACAGGTAGGCAGCACTTTCGTGCCCTGCGTCTCCAGCCGGCGCTGCTCACTGCCGTCTAGGGCAGGGCAGCCGGGCAGCGATTATCGCCTCCGCTTTCCAGATGCAGAAACTGAGGCTGGGCAGATGCCAGTAAGTCACGCTGCTGGAGGGCCCACCCAAGGTGAGGCCCGAGCCGGCCTCTCTGGCTCCCCGAGTCAGGCAGGACAGGCGCCCAGCTCCCTCTCCACCCCTCCGCATCTCCACCTGGCAGCTCCTTGTCCCCTCTCTGCCTCCCCTCGGCTGGCTCCCACGCCCCAGCGCGCTCTCGGGAAGGGCTGATTGGCCAGCTTGAGTCACGTGCTCTTCCGAGAGCCAATCAGTGGCAGGGGGCTTGGCCCTGCCCACCAATGGCAGCTCCCACACTCTAACTCCTATAAAGAGAGTGGGAAGGCCCCTGTTCCAGGGGTCCTCGTTTCTCCCTTCCCATTCGGCCCTGCAGTACCTCCCCCCCAACTCCCACCCCAGGCCTCAGGGAGCAGGAGATACCTCCCCCTCCAAGGGCCTGGGCCCAGAGCTGCCTGGCTCCTGCAGACTTGCCCCCCACCCCCAACCCGCCTCCGCCCCGCCCCCAAATTCCAGGCAGGAAATCAGAACCCCAAGCGGCCTCTCATTTCCTGCCCTTCACCCCCAGGCTTCCATTCCCGTGATCAGACCCCAGGTTCCCTCCCCCCGCTTCTCTGCCGAGACCCCAAATCACTGGTCTCCAGAGCCGCTCAGATGGCTCCCTGGATTGTCCAGTCCTACACCTGTTGTCCCCCTCCCCACCGCTTCGAGACGGCCAGGCCCCAGCAGCTCTTGTGCCTGGCTGGCCCGGGCCTGACTTTCACAGACCAGTGCCCCCCAAATGAGCGACCTCAGAAACGCGGGGAGTTCCCGAAGGTGGCTAGAGACCACATTCTGCAGAACTGGGGCCACGTTGAAATCCCAACGAGGGCGAAGTCCCACGTGGGGCTGAGATCTCAACCAGTGCCAGGGTCCAGGCTGCCGAGATGAGCTGGGATACAGGAGGAGAGAGGCTCTGAGCCACAAGGGGCACCCATACCTAAGAAGATGGGATACATCTGGGCAGGGGCTGGAGGAGAGGCGTGTGTGGAAGCCAGGGACCCCGCTGCCACATCCCCGCGCGTCCCAGCGCGCCTCAGGGCACAGGCTGCACCTTGGCTCCACCATCAATGCTGGCAGTAACGGGACACCCTAGAAACCCAGTCTGCCCACGATTCTTCTGACCCAGAGCTTTGCAGAGCTTGGCGTCCGATAAACTGAATTTGAATCCCTTGTCCGTAAAAAGCTGTGTGACTTAGGCAATTGAGCCCTGTTTACTCATCTCGAAATTGCGTCCGATCGTGCCCACCTCACTGGGCTCTGGGAGCCGTGGATGAGGCACCACGTGCCAAGTGCAAGGGGGCGGCGGGGGGCGGGGAGACTCAGTGCACACTGGTGGCCCCTCTTTCCTGCTGAAGAGAATTGTTATTTCTCCGCAGTGATTTCAAGAAGGGACCAGAATCCCTCAAGCAATTCTATCGGACGCTGGGGCTCCATGTCTCACCTAGCAGGACTGGTCGTGGGGCACAGGGTGGGCTCGAGCCACACTTCTCAGAGGTGGGTGTGGTATCAGAAGCGACACGGGTGGGAAGCTGTTCCAATACGTGCTGGGCCCCACCCCCAGAACCTCCCCAAGAGGCGGGGTCTCTGAGAAGGCCTGAGGGGACATTCCCAGGCACTTCGAGAGCCCTCTTCTTGAAAGACTGTCAGGCACAGGCCATGGGGAGGCTCACAAAACTGTTTATTTTCCCCCCCTATGATAAGGAAGGACAGATGCAGGTGCCGAGAAAGTCCAGCCATTCCCCTGGTGAACACGCACGGCTCGCACACAAACCTAACAGGCTGTGCCTTTCCCTTTTCTGTTTCAACAGAACCGTAGGGCACCTTCTAAGTGCTCCCCGGGGCATCGTGTTATGCAGCTTCTGGGCAGAACTGGTCATACCTGCTACTCTACCGCAGCCCCATCGTTGGG
The DNA here is from genome assembly GCF_023721935.1 of Panthera uncia. Taxonomy (NCBI): domain Eukaryota; kingdom Metazoa; phylum Chordata; class Mammalia; order Carnivora; family Felidae; genus Panthera; species Panthera uncia. Next base: position 134,433,568 of record NC_064809.1, on the reverse strand, counting down.
CGTAAAACACCCGATTGGCCAAAAAAAAAAAAAAAAAAAAAAGTACCAAACGTCAAATTTCGTACAGTCAGTGCAAGAACGGGTTTTCTCTCGGCATCTGGACTGGCTGCCCCCCGAAAAACGCCCTTCCTTCCTGGGTCCTTGGCAAGGCCCAGCCCGCAGGCAGAGAAAGGAGCAAACGTTGACCTCTGCATGAAGAAAATAATACTAACAAGCAAGGTTTTCAACAAACCGTTGAGTAATTGGGCTCGCTATTTAAATACCGAAACACAGGAGATGAACTTGTTCCTCTGGCCGCAGCTTAATACGTGCGGGCCTGACATTACAAAAACTTAAGAAAGCTCGGCAGGGCAGGGCGGGCACGGTGGCCGGAGCAAGGACTTGGCCCGGAGGCGTGGCGGCGCCAGGACGGGCCCTCAGAACCAGTACTCGGAGACGAAGATGTGCACGTTGACGACGTTTCGGTGGGACACCACCCCCCCGACCACGTAGTTCATCTCCAGCTTCAGGACGGCATGAAACGGGCCCACGATGGGCCGTACTTGGCGCACGACACCTGGGGAGAGAACGGAAGGCGTCTTAGACCGCGTCGAGCCCCGCTCTGAGCCGGACGCCGGAGGCCCCTGCGTGGCATAGGACGGTGAGCTCACCGCAGTCATTTTCCTGACGGGGGATGCGAAAGAGCCCAGAAGAGGGCCTGTCGTGGAGCGGGCGCCCAGGACACAGCTGTCCCTCCCTGGACCAGGGGAGGGACCACACGAAGGCCATGACTGGAGGCCTCCTCCCCTGTGCCGGGCCACCTCCCTGTCTCCGGGCCCTGCCGGCACCTCCTCACCTCTGCGGGACGGCCAAAGGCCCAGAGAGAACTCTCCCGCACTCTGGGACGAGACACATGAGGCTGGGGTGGGCGTTAGCCTCGCTGGGCCATGGAAAGACTGCAGCCCTCTCTGGGCCTCCGATTCCTCAGGGAGCAAATGATACCATGTGACCCCGTGCTTCTGCACCGCGTGATCCGGGCGACCCAGCACAGCGTCTGCCCGAGATGCGCAGGGCGACCTCCCCGCCAGACTGAGGGCTCCCCTCTTCACCTCCCCACGCATTCATGCCTTCTCCCGTAGGCACCAGGAGCTGTTCTCAGTGAGACAGAGAAAATAATAGAATCCTGGCTTCAAAGCCGGTGGAGGATCTAAGTAAGTGCAGGGCTGAGAGAAGTCCAGCAGGGGAGAATGGAGGTGAAGTCTGGGGGAGTCAGGGAGGGCTTCTTGGAGGAGGCGTTCCTCCCGACAGACAAAGCAACGCAAGCAAAGTCTGCAGGCTCGTTGAGCCTCAGTCCCTGCAGGGGACTTTCTCCATCCCACCTGTTCTGATGCTAGGACTTGTCCAAGGTCATGTGATACGGGGGGGGGGGGGGGGGGGGCGGCTCCCTGGAAGTACTCTAAGGCCACTTCTGTGGCTGATCTGCAGCTGAAGGCCAGGGTGGGAAGCGTGGGCTAGCACCTGCCAGTCACGTGACCCAGAGCAAGCTTGGAGCCTGAAGTTCCACAACCACATGCTGAGAATTTGCCACTGATTGTCTGCAGCATCGACTGCTGATTCCAGGCTGGTTTCTACAAACATCCCTGCCGCCGACTTAGGAAGCACGCACGAGGCAGCGCGGTGAGGCCCCTGGGGCCCACACAGAAGGCTGGAGAAGGCCTCCCGCACCAGCGCTGGCTCCCGGTCAGGAACACCAAGTTCATGCTCAGAAGGGGAATTTGGGAGTGCCATCCCCCCTTTCGCTCTCTGGGCTTGTGTTTCAAAAATGAAATGCCCAGCAGCCGGCGTGGGATTCCAGGCTATTCTAAGTAAACAAGGGCTTCAGCTCTGAGGGAGAGATATTCTGCAAGCTGTCAGCACCCTTTCTCTGCCCCTGCCGGGTGGTGACATTGTAGCTTTGTCCTGGGTGAACGCCCACGAACATCTACAGCTCGCTGCTGAAGACGTGGGCTTGTCACCACCCTCCGTGTGCCAGCGGCCCCTGATGACCCGGCCACTCCCACCCCCCCCCCCCCGGGTACAGAGTCTGGGCCCGCTCAGGGGGGGGCCACCGGGGGGGGGTTAAAACACTCTCCCCTCCCCCCCCCCCCCCCGCCGCCCCAGGCAGTCCAGCACCCGCTGTGCCCTGATCAGTGTCACCTTCTCCTCCCTCCTGGCCTCAGCCCCACAGTGGTGCCCACCAGCCTCAGGGGCCTGGGTTACCTGCGGACGTCACCCGTCCTTGGGGCTGAGGTTAAGACTACGCTCCCAGTACTCAGAGTTTCCAGATCTTCAAGGAAGAGGTGAGAGGCTGGGGGAGCCTGAGAACTATTTTTTTTTTAATGTTCATTTATTTTTGAGAGAGACAGTGTGTGAGTGGGGGAGGGGCAGAGAGCGAGGGAGACAGAGAATCCAAAGCAGGCTCCAGGTTCTGAGTTGTCAGCACAGAGCCCGACGCGGGGCTCGAACCCACAAAGCATGAGATCATGACCTGAGCCGAAGTTGGTGCTTAACCGACTGAGCCACCCAGGTGTCCTATATTACATAGGTATTATATAATGCCAAATATATAACTACATAATATGAAATATGTAAATATACTTATTTAAAATACGTTAAAATCTAACATATATAAATATTATGTATAAATATATAGTCGTATATTTTAAATTTATATAAATTTACACATATCTGTATATCTTATTTTATGTAGATATGTTTATGAATGTTACATAAAACATATAAAATGTACTTATCACAAATTTATATGTAAAATATAAATATTATCAAATAATGACGCACACACATTTGAACAGCATTAACAGTTCAGACCCACAGAAGTTTCCGATGTGCCTGTGTGTGCCAAGCGCTGGGCTACGTAAATCTGGAGAGAACACGATGGGCTGTCCTGTGGCTCAGTGTGGGCACAGAGAACAGCAGTTATGGCCCCAGAAGGGTTTGTTAACTTTCCTGGGTCTTAACTCCCTCTTCTGTGAAACACGGATTAAAAATAGCAACCTTCGGGGCTGTGTGAGTGGCTCAGTCAATTAAGCGGCTGACTCTTGGTTTGATCAGGTCACAGTCTCACAGTTTCATGGGTTTGAGCCCCGCATTGGGCACCACGCTGATGGTGCAGAGCCTGCTCAAGATTCTCTCTCTCCCTCTCTCTCAGCCCCTCCAACACTCACGCTGTCTGTCTCTCTCAAAATAAATAAATAAACTTAAACATAAAAATAGCAACCTTCAAAATCAGAAACAGAACAAGCACAAGCGTACCCTCTACCTCCTCAGAAATGACTCGCGGCGGCAAAACGCATCCCATTTCCAATTTAAATGTGATCTGATTTTCAAAGGACGGCTGAACTCTTGCAGGATGGAAAAAGAGGGCAAGTGTTGAGTATTCTTATTGGGTTGATTTCAAAACGTACTGAAAGGAAGGCCCCAAATGTGTAGAACTCGTCTGCATCTAAGTCCATCACAGGCACTGTTGGAGGTTTGATTTCTGCGAGGCAGCGCCTCGCCCGTGGCTCGGGCCGCAGCTGCGCACAGAGACCAAAGAACCAGGGAAGGAAGCCAGGGGCTGCCTGAGTGAAAGGGACACTGGGAAGGGCCAGAGAGGAGGGGGCCTGACTTCTGATGCAGGTCACATGCAGAGTCGGGATTTTGCAGAATCTTCCCATTTAACGAGAAAAGTGATTGATTAAGGTGGCACAAATATTCGCGCTGCAAGTGTGAAACAAGAAATCCCAAGTGCACAAGCGGGGCTCAGGAGTGTGCCCCTTGCCTTCCCCCCACCCTCCAACCAGAAGGAGCTTCTCGATCCCTTCCCTGTGACCTAATGTCAACACCGAATCTCCACCTCTATCCATAATCCCTGCTAACCCAGGGCTCCCTTTGCAGGCCACACCCATTCTGTGGACTAGCTCTACTTCTGCTCTGGTTTGGGTGGACACGTTCCCTCCATTCCCAGAGTAGCTCAGGCTTGAGTTCAACCTCCCAGTCCTCCCTTTGACCGAGCCCAGGCTTTCTCCTGCTATTGCCTTTTTCTTCACAGCTTTCCTACCCATCCATCCATCCACCCATCCTCCATCCATCCATCCATCCACCCATCCATCCACCCATCCATCCACCCATCCTCCATCCATCCATCCATCCATCCACACACTCATCCACCCATCCAACCATCCATCCATCCATCCACACACTCATCCACCCATCCACCCATCCATCCATCCACCCATCCTCCATCCATCCATCCACCCACCCATACCCATCCACCTATCTTCCATCCATCCATCCATCCATCTACCCATCCTCCACCCATCCACCCATCCATCCATCCATGTGCCCATCCACCCACCCATCCCCCACCCATCCATTCATCCATTCATCCATCCATCCATTCATCCATCCATCCATCCATCCACCCATCCATCCACCCATCCTCCATCCATCCACCCACCATCCAACCATCCATCCATCTATCCATCCGCCCATGCACCCATCCATCCATCCTCTCATCCACCCAACAGAGGGCATTCTGCACAGGGCAGGTTTAAGGAAGATTCCACAGACATTACATTGGATTTTGAGAAATAATTACGAGCCTAGGAAGCACGAAGGACATGTGCAAACCCCAAAAGTATGACGGTTCAGGCCAGTTCTGGGAACAGTGTCAGTCCTGGGGAGAGACAGACTCGGCTGAGGAGGTGGTCAAGGCTGTTCCTGGGACCTCCCACCCCGTCAGTCTTGCAGAACCAGGAATCTGGGTCTGCAGCCGTCTCCTGGCTTCCTCCCCACCACTGGTCCAGAGGAGTGTGCATTCAGAGCCACCACCAGCCCTCCTACTGCAGAGAAACCAGGGAGGGACTAGAGACACACGGTGCCCATCCGTGTCACCACGGAGATCGGAAAGCCTCCACCGGGGCTGGTTCCAGCCATCGACTTGATTCTGCAGGTATGATATTGGCATCTGGCACGTGCCAGGCCCTGGGGACCAGCTGGACTGCTCACGTCCTCTTTCATGAAGACTCCCTAGCCCTGGGAGTACCCGGTACCCACTCTCCCTCGGCTGTAACGCCACATCTGCCCACTGCAGTCACAGCCAGCTTCCCTTTCTGGGGCACATCTGCACTTTGTTCTTCTCTGTCCCCGCTGTCCCCAGCACAGGGCCTGGGGCAGGACAGAGCAGGAGCTCCGTCACGATTACTGAGTGGGATAAAGGCAGAGGAAGATGAGACGTCAGTCCCTGGGGTCCCCCACCATCTAGCAAGGAAGACGAAACTCCGTCCTGAAGGGAAGAGGGGCCACGGAAAACTCCGAGGGACGGTAGCTCATGACCACCCTGGCAACAAAAGGCAGGCCAAAGGGAGAGGCACGTTTCCGTCTTGCCTGGTATGTCCACCTTACCTGCTGGGGTGTTTACCTCCTCAGCTTTCCAGAGCCCCAGAAAAAAAAAGGGGCCACGGTGCCAAGTTCAACTGTGTTAATCTTCCAAATCCTCGTCCTTGGCATTTCTGCTTCGGGTGTCAGACGTTGCTGGTATTCCTTGGCGTGTCTGTGCCTCCTAACGATATAATTAAGCCTTTTTTTCCCCCCTTTGAAAAATGTAGGCCCCCTCGGGCACTTCACCTTCATGTCTCGTCTCCACTTTGTAAATTGCAGCTGACGTGCTGGGATCCAGGAGCCCGGCAACGTGAGGCACACGGGTCCAATGGGGGACCTTCGTCACCTCGTGCGGTCTGGGGTCTGCATTCCTGGCCCTTGAAGCCACTGCCCCTCAGCCTCTGCTGCTTAGTTGGCACTTGATCGTCCACCAGGTGTTGGGAAGGATGCAAACCAGCTCTCTGCGCAAGTCCCGTGTCCCTGACACGAGACGCCGGTCTGTAAAGAGACCTGCCGTCGGCAGCCTTGGATTCCCCTGCTGGTTCCTCACTGACCAGCGGCGTGACCTTGTGTAAGTCGCCATCCTTTCTGAAGCTCAGCCTTCAACCCAGAAGTCCTGTGATTCTAACTGACCGAGTGTAATCAGAGAGCACGTCGAAGAGGGTTTTAACAAGCAAGGTGATGAATCAAGAGGCTCCCGTGACTATCTCACGTCAGTGGAAGTTAACTGTGCTTTTTAAAAGAGATTCAGGTTAGAAAAGACAGAGGTAAGAGTCACCTGTTGACGTAGCAAAGAGTGAGAAGCTGTCACTACTTGAAACCACGTGATAGTCATTTGCTTACTTGGTGACTATCGGTCTCCCGGCTGCCGTCTGAGTCTGGAGGCCAAGGGCACGTCTCTCTTGGCCGTTCTTGTATCTCTGGTTTGTGGGACACTTCGTCCCGCCTTGAACCTGACACATAGGTGGCGCTTAACCAACACTTGCTGGATGGATGAATGAATGAATGAATGAACTGAACACCAAAGCATTAAGCACAATCTGTAAGGTTGAAAATGATCACCCGGAAAGGAGACTGTCGGGGGAGAACGCACAGGAAAGGGGGACAAGCGAGAGCCAGGCTTCACTGTCCGGCCTGGGCAGCTGCCACGCGGAGCCAGAAGCAGGGAGGAAGGCGGGGCGCCGGCCCGTGAGGACGAGGTGCCGGGGCCACGACCCAGGAGCTCAGAGGAGAGACACGAGGTCTTGCCAAACACAAACGCGACGGCAACTGGGAAGGAGCACATCATCACCCGCGTCTCAGGGAAGTTTCCTTGGTAGAAATAATGATCCCCGCAGACGGGGATTAACAGCACAGACCAACGGCAAAAAGGAAAACTCGAGAAAACGAAGATATACTGCTGGTACAGACAAAGAGAAAAAACTACCATGCGGGGCGCCTGGCCGGCTCAGTCAGTGGAGCATGAGACTCTTGATCTCAGGGTTACGAGTTCGAGTCCCCACGTTGGGTGTAGAGATAACTTGAAGAAACAAAACTAGAGCATGGATGGGCTGGGAGAGGGAACAGAGCCGGCCAAGGGGAAGGGACATGGGGGGATCCCACATGCCCGTGGCTTCTTGGGTCCTCACCATACTGCTGTCGGGAACAGACATCACCTCCCTTCCCCAGGGGGAGGGGAGTGGGCTCTGAGAGCCCAGATGCCCCAGGTCACACGGCTCACAGGTCCGGATGCCCGCCAGCTGGGACTGACCCCGAAGCCCAGCCCTTCCCATCCCACTGTGTCTCCTCCCCCCTCACGGTGCTGCATGATGTGGAGGAAGCTTCCGGAATGTGCTTTCCCTGGCTGAGTCACACGCATAGGGCAAACCTGGCAGAAAGGAATGAACCATGAAGCAGTCACATAAGTAGTCGGCAAGGAAGGAATGGAGCTCCCGCAGCCGTGACTTCTCGCCCCGAGAAACACCCAGGCAGGTGCTTGCGAGGAAGGGGGACAGGTGTCTGGGCTCCATATTTAAAATGCCAAATGGCAGGGAGCCTGGGTGGCTCAGTTGGTTAAGCATCTGACTTCGGCGCAGGTCACAATCTCATGGTTTGTGAGTTCGAGCCCCGCGTCGGGCTCTGTGCTGACAGCTCGGAGCCCGGAGCCTGCTTCGGATTCTGCGTCTCCCTCTTTCTCTACCCCTCCCCTGCTCACTCTCTGTCTCTCTCTCTCTCAAAAATAAATAAACATTAAAAAAAATTAAAATACCAAATAGCTCCGAACATGTCTCAGCAGAACTCACCGTCCGTATTTCTTGATCGTTACAAATGTGCCCCCGCCACAGGCCTCCCGTGAGCTAAGGCAGCTCCCCAGAGTCCCCCTTGCCCTCCAGGAGAAATCTGGAAAGAAATGCCGCTCTGCATAGACCTGCCTTCCCCCTCGATGCGGAAGCTGACGTCTCCGCAGCACTTGTGAATGTGCTCGCGAAGCCCATTCCCATCTACCCTCTCGTCCTCCTGTGTCAGCCTCGTTAGTCCTGGAGGAGAACACGGGCTCAGCGCGGTGAAGTGAGTCAGGTCTGGGCATCAGGGAGCCAGCCCTGGGCCACCGCCCCTTCCACCGAGCTGCGTGGCCCGCCGGAGGAAGAGAAGGCCTGGTGCTTTTCTGGAAGGGATTGGCCATCTAATGTACTGACCTGCACCGACTTGGCCAAAAGTGTGCCCTTGAAGGGAGGGATGGGCAATCCTTTCCTGCCCCTCCCACCTGCCTGCTGGGGTCCTGCTGCCCCAGACCCAAGCTCGCCAGCCGCTCGGATCTCCCCAGATGCTCCCCGCCCCCAAATCCACCGGCCTCCTCCAGCCTCCAGAGAACGCGAGACTGGAGGTCAACAGGCGCCTGGCTTCCAACCCTGACGCGCATTCACTACGCAGGCGGACGAAGCCCATCCACGGGAGTTTCCAGACCCTCCTGTCCGCTCCAGCCCCAGCCCCACCCTACCTCAGGCCAGGCCTGACCTTCCAACACTTCCTCCTCACCCCCAATGCACTCCCCGGCTGCGGCCACAGCCGGCCTCCTAGAACGCAAGTTCTGGGCTCGTGCGAGGCTCTGGCACACATCACATCCCACCCACCCCAGCCCCCGGCTCCCAGCGGGTGTGGAGCACACACCTTGATCAGGCCCCCACGCCCTGTCCAGCCTGACTTCTCGGCACGCTCTGCTCCGGCCACGCCGAACCCCTCGCAGTCCCCCCAGGATGAGCAAAGGCTACGGAAGGGGCAGGGTGCACACAAGTCTTGCCGACGTGACTTAGCATTAAAGACCCGGGGACCCCAGACACAGACAAGTCCTGCCCTCCACTTTCCAGAGGGCAATACAGCACCACCCTCCTCCTTCAGAGGCAGCCAAGGCCCCGAGGAATTCGAACGCCGGCCGGGTGGGCACCTGCCGGGTACAGAATGGGTACCCCAGGCCCCAGCAGCTGGCTGCGGCGCGTGCCCTCTCTTCTTTATTCCTTCGGCAAGCACGGAGCCCCGGCTCTGGGCAGGCAGCACGCCCGGTGCCGCGGTTACGAACACCAACCGGTGCTGGTGTGGGGCCCCCCGCCGAAGTCAGACACAGATGGTGGGGTGGCGAGGCTGGGAAAGTAAGCAAAGAGGCTCCGGGAGAAGTGCTCACCCCAGACAGGGCCCCGGGAGCTCGTGGAAATTTCACCAGGGAGTCAGTCTCGGCTGGACGTTGAAGGACCGGCCAGAAGAGCTTGGGGTGGGGGGTGGTTTGCTCAGACATGTGGAGGCAGAGGAATTTCAGGGCTGGGCTGGACCTCAAAGAGCAGGGCTTTGCCCGGCCCGAGGTCACACAGGAAGGTCACGGCCCAGGAGCCCCACGTGGAGTCCCAACACCCCGCGTGCCCTCCTGAGTCCGTGCCTCCGTTTCCTCATCCGGAGATGCGGTGAGTCTCCTAAGAGGTTCTGCAAGCGGCATCTGGAACGTGCCGGACGAGGGAGGGTCACAGCTGTGGGTCTGACGGCAGCGATGACCAGGACGCCACTTGGGGGTCCCCGGTCTCAGCCACGGAACGGACGTTCCTCGCAGGGCCCTTCTGGAAACACCCGACATCAAGGCTGCAGGCAACGCTCTTCGCGATCATGGGTGATGGGGGGTGTCTGCGTCCTGTGCGTATTTATGGCTGTCAGCCGAGGCTTTGGAAGATTCGGGTCGTCACCACACTTTCCTTCGGACGTCGCACAACATGCCTCTGCGGCTGTTTGGCTTTGTTCTTGCTTTTGTTTTAAAACGGGGAACAATTTACGAACACGCCCGGTGATATCAAAGACTTCCCCCCACAAAGGCGCACGACAGCAGCGGTAGGAGAGAGTCGCAAATCATCCTGGCCGGACACAGACGGTCCCCGGGAGAACCTCGGGGGACACGAAGGGGCTGCTCTGGGCTCGCTCTAGCCCCGTGGTGACACTGAAGTGGGCAGGTCTGTGTGGTCCTGCAGCCTGCCGGGCCCGGGGGGCCTCCTCGCGCATGCGGGGGTGTGCACACGCGCACGTGTGATGGAGCGGGCCTTGCACAGATGAGCCCCTGCCTCGTGCAGCTCACGTCAAGCCAGGCAAGGACCCACGAGGCCATGACCGCCGCGTGCCCGCCGCAAGCACGGGCATCTCTCTGCTCCCATTCACAGCAGATGATCTTCTAGATTTTCTAGAAGGAGCCTCCGGCGCTCCTGCCCCGAGTGTCTCCCTTCCACTGTGTCCACAGGGACGGCCTGGCCGAGGTCACCAGGGGCCTGGGTGTCACCAAATCCAGTGGGTACGCCTGTCCTCCCGCAAACGCCCTTCCCTCTCCCGGGACATCAGGGCTCCAGGCTCGCCTGCTCTCTCCCACCTTGAGCGTGAGGGCTGTGGTGCCCCGTCCCGGCGGCTTCTGTGTCCACACTCGCTCCCACGGCGAGCTCGCAGGGTCCACACGCTAACGTCTCCCAGGCTCATCGATCACCACTTCTCACTGCCGCGGGGCTGTGGCGCCTCGATCCCCAGGTTCTGAGTGAACTCCTGGCCTCCTCCAAGCTGCCACGTCACGGCCTTCCCGTCTCGGCAGACGGCAACACCGATCTCCTCTCTTCAGGGCCAAAATCTGTGAGCTTATCCACCCACACCCAACGGGTGAGCAAAACGTGCCACTCCCCTCCAATTTCGCCCCGAATCTGTCTCCCTCTCACGCCTTCCGCTGGACCCACGTGGCCGAAGCCACTGCTGCCTCAGTCCGGGCTGCTGTGAGAGTCCCAGAGGGAGACTTTAAGGCGTTAGGTCACCTCACTCTTCACCTTGAGACCCTCACATGGCTCCCAGCTCACCCAGTGCCAAAGCCAGAGGCCTCACAACAGCCTCAAGGCCCTGCCCCACCAGCCACCAGCTCCTGCCTCGGCTTAGCCACACTGGCCTCCTTGCTGCGGCTCAAACACACCAGGCTCACCTCTGCCCCAGGGACTTTGCACGTCCTGTTCCCTCCGCCTCAGGGACTTTGCATATGCTCTCTTCCCCACATCTCTGTGTGGCTCGTTGCCTCAGCTCCTCGGGGTGTTAGACGACTGTCTCCACCAGATTTAAAGTGTCTCCTCCCCTCCACACCCCACCCGCCCCCTCCTCCCCTCCAGCCCTCTGTGTAGCCCTCACCACCCGCTGACTGTGAACGTATTCTGCTTGTTTCTTTCTGCGTCTCCCCTCTGGAATAAAATGAGTTTCTCGCAAGGATTCACATCTGTCCGTCTGTCTTGGTCACTGCCGTGTCCCCTGGACTAGGACCTACCCCCGCAGGACACAGACGTTATTTGCTGGAAGAAGGGATATGAGAACAGTCCCAAAGGGCCCATCCAGGGTGCTGTGGGGGTGCGGGGCAGAGTAGCTCAATACTCTGCCTGCAGGGGTGCGGAGGGTGTGCAAGAGGCGATGACCCTGCCCTGGGCTTTGAGGGATGGGTAGGAGTTTACCCAGAGGAGAAAGAGCTGAACGTCATGGCTGAAGTCTGGAAGAAGAGAGAGGCCACGGAGTGTCTGGGGTCTGAGGCCTGGGCTGGTGTGGCTTGCGCACAGTGGGGGGAGGGGAAGGGACAAGAGTGCTGAGCGCCGAGGAGGACAAGGACAGGTCTAGGCTGAGGACGTCTCTCCAGCCGGGGAGGAGGGGCTTAAAAGCCAGCAGTCCCAGCCACAACTGGCCGTGGGGGGTCCCTGGCTCCCGGCTTTCAGAGCCAAGTGGTTAGAGCACCTTTTGCTGAGAGGAGAGGACACTTGACCAGGCTCAGCGGGTGCCCGTGGGACCGTGCAGCCAGGTACAGGTGGAGGCCGTCTGTCACAAGGTGCGGGTGGGGTCGTGAGGCCGGCGAGGCTCGCGAGAACAGCATCTCGGGGTCCCAGGACCCACAGCTGGCCTTCTCAGGAAGTCACAAGGGGGTCCTCTGTCCCCACGTGGTCCCTGCCCTCAGTCCACCAGCCCCAGTCCCGGCCGATTGCTGGAATCCCGCCCTGCACCAGGCGCCGGGCTGGGCCCTCTGGGTGACCCGGGGTTCACGGACACACGTACTTCCCACCTCTCGCCCCTCTCTGCGCCCTCTGTGACACCATGACACCGCTGTGACCCTGCTGCCTTCCACCTGCTCTGCGTGTCTGGACAGCAGTGACCTGAGGCCTTGGTCCGTGGGGACCAAGCAGGCGCGGGGGCGGGAACTCACAGACGCCCCCAGGCCGGCGAGTCTCCGGGCACCTTGGCCCACCAGCAGGGCCGGTGTCTTGAGTTTTGTCTCCTTCCACCCTCCTGCCGGGGCCGGGACAGTCCCACCCACGGCGGCCCCACGCGCAGGAACACAGAGCTTTCCGGCCCACCGAGCTCTCAAGCCGCACCATCAGCTGAGACTCACCACGAAGCCTGTCCGGGGGCTCAGACGCGAGGCTCCGTGTGGCCTTCTCTTGTGTCCTCCTCCCTACCACGCTGTCCCCTCCCTCCCCGAGTTGGCCGCGGAGGGGGCCGCTCGTGTGGGCGGCAACCTTGGACTTTCCCCGGCCAAGTCCTGGGCTGCTGGCTTGAGTTTGGTCCAGAAAGCTGAGCTGGGGGGTGGAATGGGGAGGTCCCTCCTGGGGCGGAGGCCCTGAGTGCAGGACAAACGTCCAGCATGCCACTTGGGGCCACTGAGGCAGCCCGGGCAGGAACAGGGCGGTGTCCTGCTGTTCCCCGTGGCCCCTGTATGCCTCGCTCGGGTGGACTCAAAAGCGCTGAGCCCCAGTGAGCCCTCTGGGGGCCCGGCGTGAGCCTGGGGGAGCTCCGGGGGGCATCACCAGCTGTGCGATGGGGCGCCTCTGAGAGTCTGTGCCTGTGAAATTGGGGGTTGAGAGCCCCCAACCCAGCTGCCCTTTCGTATGGTTACGCGGTCAGGCATAGCGCTGGGCCCGGTGCCTTCACCCCATCTCTGCTCCACAGGATCCCAGCACAGGGGACACAAGAAGTGTCTGTGCCTCTCAACTCCATCCCGTCCCCTCCGAGGGACCCCCCCCCCCCACCTCCACCTCCTACTTCCCCTCAATGAGGCCTCCAGCCTCAGGGTGAAGTCAGGCCGCAGCCCATCCCGGGCCCAGAGGCGGCTGGGCCATCACCCTGGGAAACAAGCTGGCTGCTGGCCAGGGTGTGGCCCTGGGGTGACGGGCGGGCTGTGCCTCCGGGAGAAGAGAGAGCGCCTAATCCCTGGGATTTGCCGTGAAAGCCGGGACCCGGCCAATCACTCGTCACCCGGCAGGGACAGCCTCGCTGTTGTTTTCAGAGGGAATTTCTGAATCTGCTCCGTAATGTGTACTGATCCCGGGCCAAGCTTTCTGAATCAGGCGGCCGGATGGGGTCAGCAGCACATGTTTAACCCCTTAGGGGGTAGTGATTTTAAAGAGGTGATCTGGGCCCTTGCTGGCTGGGACAAGAGATGGTGACCTGAAGCCAGATGGCTGGGTAAGCAAGCGCTTTGCTCTGAGAGAGGCCCCGGCCTGGCGGTGGGGGGTTGGGGGAAGGGAGGACAGGGGTGCCATGAGGTTGGTATCTTTGCTCACAAGCCCTTATATCAGGGCAGCTGATGTCGTGCACTGCACACGAAAGAGGCTGCAAAGGGTACCCCCGTAGGGTTTTGCAGTGCGCAACGCATTCAGCTGGACGTGGCAGCCGGGCCACGCCCCATTTCTGTCTCCCTCTGAGACAATAACAGGTACGGAGCCTACAGGAGCTCAGACGGCAGGATGCTAGGGAAGCTAAGAGGCAGCTTCGTGAAAGCAGGCTCTGTAGCTTGGGTGCAAATGTGTAGCACAGCTCCCAGCCCAGGGCCCGGCCCAGGATGTTGTGCTGAATGAGCAGGGTGATTCAAGGATGACAGAACCCGGAAGGCGTGCTTCTGGCAGGCCTGCCTCGCCCGCGGAGGCCACCACGCGCTGATTCCATAAGCCCCGGGCAGCCGGAGCTGCTGTGGGGCGAACAGTCTTGGCCCGGTCCCAAGCGCCTCCCTCTGGACTGTCGTCCCGTCGGGGGGCACAAGCTCTCTCCTGCTCCAGCTCCAGGTGGCTGCCTCACAGGGGCTCATTTATCCCCTAACAGCCCACCCCGCCGTGTTCAACTCTGCTCCTACAGGGCGGTCGCTGACCCGGCCACGAAAGTGTTGTGGCAATGTCGCCGAGATGCAAACTGAGGCTCAGAGAGGTTCTGCGACCTGCCTGAGGTCGCACAGCTGTAAAGAGAGAACCGAGAAGCAAGCCCAGAACCCCTTACCCCAAGCTCAGTGCTCCGACTGTGCTCACAGAGACTCAATCCTGTCTTGCCCCCAAAAGGGCCACCCCAGCTACTGGTATTTTTCAAATGGCAAGCTTGAGGGGCGCCTGGGGGGCTCAGTCGGTTAAGTGTCTGACTTCGGCTCAGGTCACGATCTGGCGGTTCATGGGTTCGGGCCCCGCGTCCGGCTCTGTGCTGACAGCTCGGAGCCCGGAGCCTGCTTCGGATTCTGTGTCTCCCTCTCTCTGCCCCTCCCCTGCTTACACTCTGTCTCTCTCTCTGTCTGTCTCTCTCTCTCAAAAATAAACATAAAACACATTCAAATGGTAAACTTGAAATAAGAGTAATAATCCTTATACACTCGCAAATGAAATTTAGAATGCTATTTCAGAATGAAAATGCTCTTAGTTTCCTTTAAGAGGGGTACCGTATGAGGGTGTCAGCACCCCCGTCAACGCACATCACGCTTCAGCACAGACAACGTGGGAAGCGGGGACTGTCAACCCCTTTCCACGGAGAGGGATCCGGTGCCGTTGGGATGGGCTTTCTGCACATTCATTGTGCACCAGGCACTGCTGGGGGCTTTCACATAATTGTCTGATCTAATTGCATTAATGGGCATCTATAATTAGGGCACATCCCTTCCAAACCTGACTTAGGTAACCATCTCTAGGGTGAGTGGGACCGTCACGTGACCCTCCATTCATTCAGATTTTACCAAGCAGCCGCGGCGCCGGGAGCCGGAACGGGAACGCGTTTCAGTTTCTCGGGGGCCCCAGGGGTGCCAGAGCCTCCCACGGGGCTCGGGGCAAACCAAGAACAGAGCTGGCACCTTGCGGACCTGCTCACCAGCTGCGGCTCTGACCGGCTGGCTGCAGGACCCGGGGGCGGCCCTTCCGTCATTTCTTCTCCGAACAGTGATGCCCACCCGGGGGGCCGTCCCACGAGGCGGCACAGGGAGCGTTCACGAGTGAGGAGGACGCTCAAGGGCGTGGACTTGTAAAAGGGCTCCGTGCGCGGGTCTGAGCGAACGCACGCGTGGCCACCCGGTGGCTTCTCCACTCGCAAGCAAAACCGGGCCGGACCTCCAGATCCTGTCCCTGGGCCCCGGGCGGCCTGGCACGGGGGACACGAGGCCGAGCCCTGATGTCAGAGGCCCATGCCTTCTCCACGCCAGCCAGCATCAAACATCTCAGAAACCAGAGCCCGCATGCGGATTCGCGCGCATCTGACTCCACTCAGCCACCTACGCTCACACGTACGCCCCTCCACACACACTCATGCACTCTTACCCCCAGGTACACTCACCCTCCCCCCCCATACACACACACACACACACACACACACGCACGCACGCTGTCAGACCAGAGGGCTTTCCCAGAGACCAATTCACACTTTCGCTTCAGATTTGCAGGTTATGCTTAAGGCAAGTTTCCAGCCAGACAGTGTCCTGCCCAGGCTGCAAACAGCCCCGCTAGGTTGCAACTGCTTTTGGGCGGTACAGCTTGGCCCAGGCTGAGTAGATCCCTCTGCAGCCTTGTGCCCCCCGCCCCCCATCAGCCCCCTGCGGGCAGATGGGGAAGCGGCAGGGTCTCCAGCAGCAGCCCCCTGCGCGGCCGCCCGTGGGAACAAGAGCGAGCGGGCCCTGGTTGGGTGAAGAATCAGAGAAGGATGTTCCAGGACCCTGTGCCC
This sequence comes from Panthera uncia, assembly GCF_023721935.1. Classification (NCBI taxonomy): domain Eukaryota; kingdom Metazoa; phylum Chordata; class Mammalia; order Carnivora; family Felidae; genus Panthera; species Panthera uncia. The sequence continues at coordinate 134,417,704 of NC_064809.1, read as the reverse complement.
CCCCTCGGCACGGTGGTGTTTAAACCTCACCTCTTGACCACGCAGATCGGAAGGAGTTCTTTGCTCGCAAAGGGGGGGCCCGAGACCCGAGACCCCGTAGCCAAGAACACTGCGAGTGCTCGAGCTGGAAAGGAGATGCTTCACTGCCTCTCCTCTCTGGCTGCTGCTGATGCCGGTGGTAGAGACGCCAGCTGGTGTAGGCCAGAGTGCACAGGGCTGCACCACGCAGGCCATGGGACGGGAGGCTCTGGGGACAGGCGGCCCAGGTCCAAGTTCCGTCCTCCAATGCTCCCCAGCTGAGAGGCCCTGGCGAGCCACTTGGTCCCTCTGGCCTCAGCCTTCTCATCTGTGAAGTGGGGACAACCCCCATCGCAGGAGGCGGCAGAGGGATCTAGAAGCAGGGTGGACAGCTCAAGCCCCCCAAGGAACATCACGGACCACCGGTGGCTCCCTGTGGGCCACAGAAGTCCTGGGAGTCCCTGCCCCGTGACCCCTCCCAGCCTCGCTTCTCGCCCTCGCTGTGCATCCTCGATGCTCTGGGAGCACCAAACTGAGAGTGGTGGCTTCCCACCCCGCCTCCTGTCATGCTGCCCCCGGGGCCAAGAACGCCTCTCTGCCTGGCTTGCTCCTACTCAGCTGTCAAGACCCAACACTGGTGTTACCTCTTCCAGGAAGCTTCCCTTGACTGCTCTGTGAGGCCAGTGGGTTTGGCCTCTCCTCTGCGTGCCCAGCACATTCCACACAGCCCCGGGAGGGTCCAGTTTGGCGTCCGTCCCCCTCTCCGGGCTGGGAGCTCCCAGAGAGCGCGGGAAGAGCACCTCTCAACTATCTTAGCCTCCAAGAGCCGACCCAGGGTCTGGCCGCAGGAGGCCTCGGCGTGTTTCTGGAACCACGGGGAAGGTTAGGTGATGGGGCCACGGAGCGTAGGCAGGACCTCCAGACACACAGCACTCCGTAGGAAGCATGTGATGCGTGTGCGTGCGGTTACCGGAGCCCAAACCTGCGCTTGGTGCCGTGTGGTGGCAGGTCCCTGGGTCAGTGAAGAGTGTCGTTGTTCCAAACCCCGGAACTCAGGGAGGTAACCGTTGAGAGTTGCCGCCCTGTAGGCAAGTTAGGGCGAAGGGCTGAGCGACGCTTGGGCAGAGACACTCCAGGATTCGTGTAGTGCTTGTCTTGAAGCCTCAAGGCCACCCTTCGTGAGTAAAGACCGCCCCCCACCCTTCAAACTTAGATGGTCAAGATGTCCACGGGGCACCTGGGTGGCTCAGTAGGTTAAGCATCCGACTCGACTTCAGCTCGGGTCATGATCGCACGGTTCGTGGGTTGGAGCCCCGCATCCCTGGGCTGACAGTGCAGAGCCTGCTTGGGATTCTCTCTCTCTCTGTCTCTCTCTCTCTATCTCTCTCTGCCCCCCCCCCCCCCCCCCCCCTCTCTCTCTCAAAAGAAATAAACATTAAAAAAAAAAAAAGGTTCGAAACACCAGCATGCTGAGTAAGGGAACGGGGCCTGGGCTACCCTTCTCGTGTTTCTCACCCGGTCACGGCCAAGCCCACCCCAGGCACCACCTCCTCCCGGCAGCATGGGCTGATGTGCCCAGGCAGGGGGACTGGGCTCTGCACCCACAGCACCTCCCACCGTGCTCTCCTGTCGCTCTCTGGGGAGTCAGCCTCCCTAGAGGCAGACACCGCATGTTCCCCGCTCAGCGCATAGTAGGTGCTCAAGAAGCATGGCAGAGCGGGCAAGCCGGTCAACTGAGCGGTCCTGGTGCCCTCCACGCCCACGGGCCTCCCCAAGCCCGGCCAGCGGGGAGCGAAGTGACTGCGGCCAACATTGGATTCCTGCAGATCTCCACCATTTAACCGTGGGAGCGGCCTGCATCTGAAGCGACAGTTCATACCTGCGTGAAACTGATCTGAGATGTAGTTTATAGCCAGGGTCTCTGAGGCCATAACACAGGGGCGGTCACAGTTCGAGCCAAAAGGTTCGTGGAAATCTCATGAGGCCCAACGCTAACGCCACGGGTACCGCGGGCAATGATTTGTTCTTCTGTGTCCGTGCTCGTTTTAGTAAAATTACAGCCTTCCCGTTAATTACGCACAGACTGAAAAACAAAACTCTCTACTCCATTGGGGAAGGACAGTTAGCAAACCCGCCTCTTGTATTTCAGTTTATTTTGAGGGTGGGGGGGGGGGTTGGAGCTAACTACCTAGTAGTTTTAGGGCTGTTCTTATTTTAATTAATATTATTAATTATAAAGGGTGCCCACTAATGCAGTCAAATTTTAGGGATCACACCTCACACACCAGGGGCCAGAGTAGAGGACCCCATTAGAAACAGGAAATGTGAGGGGCGCCTGGCTGGTTCAGTGGGTTAAGCATCTGACTTGATTTAGGTTCAGGTCACGATCTCACGGTTCATGGGTTCAAGCCCCGTGTCAGGCTCTGCACTGACAGCGTGGAACCTGCTTGGGAACCTCTCTCCCTCTCTCTCTGCCCCAGCCCTACTCTCTCTCCCTCAAAATAAACTTAAAAAAAAAAAAAAAAGCCACCAGGAAACGTGAGATGTACCACCCAAAGTGGGCTGGGGGCCCTTTCTTGCCAGGGAGGGGTGAGGGTCTCAGGAGGCTGTTTCCCCGTGGAGCCTGTGTGTGAGCTGGGGTGGTCTTCTCAGCGTGGCCTCGGGTAAATACGTGATCACCTACTGTATGTCACTGCCTGGTGGGGAACCCTCAAGTCCACGAAACGGCTATGTGGCAGCAAAAAGCTGCCAAGACCCCATCAGTTTACCCCACTGGCCAAGGATCAGGCCAGCTGCACGCAAAATTAAAAGGCAGCTCTAAAAGGCAACTCAAGGGGCTCCTGGGTGGCTCGGGCAGTTAAGCTTCCGACCTCGGCTCAGGTCACGATCTCGCGGTTCGTTGAGTTCGAGCCCCGAGTCGGGCTCTGTGCTGACAGCTCGGAGCCCGGAGCCTGCTTCGGATTCTGTGTCACCCTCTGTCTGCCCCTCCCCTGCTCGTGCTCTGTCTCTCTCTCTCAATCTCTCTCAAAAATAAATTTTAAAAACACATTTAAGAATTTTTAAAAAGCAACTCCAGCCTAGTGCTGTCTCTAGCACCCCCTTGGCTCTGGGGAGGCTTCCATGAGTCCCTCCCCCCATCACAGCCCCCATTCCGGGGCAGTCACCTGAAGGACCCCTTCCCCACGCAGCCCCCGACTGCAGCCAGTAGCCTGCACAGCGAACCATGAACCCGGGGCCGGATGAGGAAGGCTTTTGTAGTGGCCCGAGAATACCTCAGGCATTAATAGGGCATTTTTGCACAGGCAGAAAATGCATTTTTCATTTTTCACTGACAGCTGGTTAAGGAGGAATGCCACAGGACAGCTGCTTGGGCCTTCCACAGACAGCAGGAGCCGCCTTTATCCCCGCTAAGAACGGGCTTTTAAAGGATACGTTAGGGGAAGGCCTGGCCCTTTTAGGTTCTGGGTGGACTCAGGGCACTTTTCTTCTGTTATTCGGGGGAAGAATGAGCTCAGTGGCCTCAGGGTCCTGGCGGTCTGTACCCTTGTTATTTCTCTAGGACCCAAATTCTCAGTCACTTTGCCCAAGTCAGCCCGGGCCATCAGTGGGCTCCAGCTCCGGGTGTTCAGGGAGGACCGGGCTCCAGGCCCACTCTGCCTCCAGCGCCCCTCACCCATGAATGGGGACAGTCCCGCCAGGTCACGGGGTTGTGGCCGGGGAGGAAACACCTGCCCCTGGGACTCACTGTAAGCCACTCCTTCAAGTGTGTGGAGACTCAGCTCAGACCACACCTCCTCCAGGAAGCCTTCCTGACCCCGGTGTCCAGTATCCGCAAAGCGCATGGCCTAAAGCGGGGAGGGGTTCAGCCAACACCTGTGAGTAGGTAGGTGTCCTTTCCCGGGTACGACAGGCAGCGGGGGGCTGCACAGTGGTTCACACTGGGCCCAGAGCCCCCGGATCCTGCTGCGCACGGCAGACAGGAGGCTTGCGTGGCTCTGGAAGACACTTTCTTCCTTTCCCAAGGACATCAAGGGTTTCTGCCTAAGACATTGCTTGAAAAGAGAACAGCACCACTAAAAACAAGTTTGCAAACCCCGCCCCCCACCTCCCCGGGGCCCCAAGGTGTTTCTGATGCCGGGTCCCAGGTGCTTACTTAACTCAGCTCCCTCCTTTGCCCCCGGGGAGACAGTCACACCCGTCCCTGAAGGTATTTGTGAGAACCGAGCCCGGGACGGACGCGGGGTGAACACGTGGCTTGCAGGCTGCTCACACCTGGGCTCAGAGCCAGCAGCGAACCATCCAGGGCAGGTGGACACGCCTGGAGCTGCCGTGCTGTGCCCGTGTCCAGGGCCAGCATGTGCCAGCACGGCTACCCCAAGAGGCCCAGAAGCCCCCGGGGTGCACAGGAGTTATTTGGGACAGAGGCAGGGTTAAGGAAGTCCAGGGAAGGGACCCTAAGCAGAGAAATAAGGCAGCAACGATCGGGTAGGTATAGAGACGAGAGTCCAACCCAAAACACGCCCGGGTGCCGCCTCAGCGAGACCTTGCCGTCCAGACTCCTCTGGCCTCAGTCCTCTACCCGGGAGAGGACGCTGACACAGGCAAACCCCAGGACCCCGGCCAGATGGGCCTCCTGCAGTCACACCGAGGAAGCCGGGCCCGCCCGGAAGCGGAACACATTCCCCGGGGCCAGCCCATCCCTCCTCCACGAAGCACCAGCCTGGATTCCAAAGACCAGGGCACGCGTGACCAAGTGCAGGGAGGGACAGCCGCTCTTGTCTTTGTGGCCTTATCCACATTCCATTCCCAGGGGCTCCGTTCTGTTCCCCGCTCTGCCCCGGGGCGCCGTGAGAAGGACAGCACGCCCTCTCGCCTCTCTGGGCCTCGGTTTCCCCCTCTACAAAGAGGAATCGGGAGAGATGGTCTCCAGGAGCCTCCAGGCTCCGACACGCCAAGATTTTCTGCCCCAGTGGATGGGAAGCCAAGAAACGGAGACTCCCAGGTTGATTCTGTCCGGAGGACAGATGCGGCTAGAAAAACGCGCTGGTGGGCACTGGATCGGGGCCCAGCCGCTGCCCAACCCCCTGGCTGGGGTCACCCAGGAGGGATTTAGCGGGAAACCGAAGGGGCCACCCCCCGAGAGCCCTCGCAGGCCACAGAGGCTTATCGGTGTCTTCAGTGTCAGATTTTCATGATGGGTTTGTGGGGCCGTCTGTCTCCCTGGCTGGAATGCAAAACATTCACCTGTGGACCCGCACTGCCCGGCCTAGGGCCTGGCACAGACGGGGGCTCGGGGAAAAGAGCAGGAATGGAAAGAATGAACGAGTAAATCCGAAGGTTCCAGTCCTGCTCGTACGGTTCCAAGGCTGTGATTTACCCCGCGTGGAAGCCACGCCCACAGGGGTGGCAGGAGGGGGCCTCCCGGGCACCGCTGTTGCAGGTGAGGCACCACCACCCCACCCAAGCGGAGCAAACCCTGACCCTGCCTCCTCCTGCCTGCCCTCAGCCCCAGGCCCCGGGGGTCCCTGAAGGGCCTGTTCATCTAACATGGGGGAAACTGAGGCCCAGGGTGTGCAGAAGTTTCACGACGGCTCACAGCCAAGCTGCATATGCCCTCCCCTTGGAATCCCAGGGAGGACTAATGTACCATTAATTGTAATTAACTAATTATTCCTGCTGCGAACTAGCGGAGGAGGCGGCTGGGGGTGGGGAGCCCCTAAATGACTCAGTCGTGTTTACAACATGCAAACCCATTTAAGAGCTTGTAAAGTCGCTATAAATGGCTCTTTGGCAACAGGGGAATAACGATTCCCTGTCTCCAGCTGCCGGTTTAACAACAACGGTCGGCGGCGCCGGGGGCGCGGGGAACAGGGTTCTAAGATCCAACAGCGCCACCTAGAGACCTCCTTCCAGAACGTTCTGCTCCAGGGCCGACCACTCTTGCCGCTTCTCCCGGTGGACGGACACCTCACAGAATCCAGGGCCTAGGAGACCACGAAGCCCAGTCCCTCCTGCCCCCGTTCGCCGCAGAGAAACTGAGGCCTACGTGAGGAAAGGGCCCGGACCCCGGGGGCTCAGCTGCTCTGAAAACCCTGGGTCTACATCTAAGTCCAGAATGGTACACGGGATTGTTTTCACTCCCCGAGAACTTAAGGTCTATAAAAACGTGACCGTTCAGGAGAGGTTTATGAACCACTTACCCAGACTCACCTGCTTCCCCGCCTGGGCCTCTGATGGAGCCCTTCCCCTCCCTCTCTGCCCCAGCGGAAGGGCCCCAGCCCTGCTCTGTGCTCCCATGGCGGGGCAGTGCCCGGGACCTGCCAGGAGGGACAACATCTGGACACACCACAAGGCCAGCCGTCTGGGGCCGAGACCAGAGCTCAGGCTCTGACTCCTCATTTGCTTTCCTTCCGTTGCACCACCAGAATAAAGATCCTAACAGGTCCCACTGACCTGGGGATTGGGTCCTGAGACAAACACCTTGCCTGTGAGGTATGGCCAGAAGCTCATGGTTGTGAGACACAGAGACCCAGTTAATGCACCCATTCACGGGTGGGAGACGGGCCCAGCCGGGAGCGGACCCCACTCCAAGCCCGCGGTTGCCCTGGGGGTCCCCAGCTGGCCCTGCAGGACAAGGAAGGCTCTAGGAGGGGGGCTCAGACGGCAGCTGGGTGGTCCAGAGAGGTCGTCCCAGCAGACCGGCACGGCGGGCCTCTGCCAGGCCGCTGGCCGGGAGGACAAGGAGGCGTCTGGACAGACCTGAACGCCTCCGGCAACTCACCCACAGTCATGCCGTCCATGTAGCGCTTGATGATATCGAAGGAGTCTCGCAGGTTCCCTTCCGTGATGTCGAAGATGATGTCGGCGTGGTTGGCGGGATACATGGGCATGATGGCCCGGAGGAAGATGATCTCTGCGAGAAAGAAACACAGCATGGAGAGCCCAGAAATGCACCCCTGGGTCACGGGCACCCGGTGCCCGGGAGCCCTGCACGGAGAAGGCGGAGGGGTCCTGAGGGTTCACAGGTCACAGCCTGTCCCCCTTGTTATCAGCAGGGAAACTGAGGCCCGGAGAAACCTTGGATCTTCTCTGAGGTCATAGAGTAATCGGCAGTGCCAGAGCTGAGGAGCAATTAGTAATTAGTCATAAATCTTCCCGAAGCTGGAAGAAGGGGAAGGGAGGTGGATGAGAGGCAAAGGGAGGGGGGTCAACAAGGGCAAGACAGTGGGTGGTCTCTTGCCCACGGTGATGTGGGTCAGCAAAGCTGCCTCTCCGGGAGCGCCGGGCAGATGGGTGGCTGTGTCTACCTCCGCGGCCTTCTGATACGAAGTGGGACAGACTACCCTGGGCTGGGGGCGCGAGGCCCCGATTCTACCCTGGCTCTGGGTGATCTGGAGGCGTCCTCCCTCTGGGCCTCGGTTTCCTCGCCTTTGGAGTGAAGGAGGCTGACTGGTGGTGCCCACTGAGGGTCCTTTCAGCGTTAAAGGTCAAGGTCTGGATCTGTTGGGCCCGTGACGCCAACGGGCGTCTCCAGCCACGCTCCACTCCCTGCAGAATCCACTCAGAGACCGGCGCTGCCCGAGAGGCCACAAAACCGGCCGTTAGCGGTTTGGGAAGGATTTGTATGTGGTTGGCTTGAACGTGTCATTTTGCACGCGGCAGACCCCAGTCGGCGATTTTCTCCGAGTCCGTGCCTCCCTGCGGAGATCCTGTGCCGCCCCTTTGCCAGAGGAACGAGCTCCGTCAGGCGACCACGTCCCTGGGGAGCCTCTCCTGCCCTCGCCACCCCTCTCTCCCCCCTCCCCCCCTTTTATGTTCTGGCATGTGCTCTCGCGGGACCCCGTCGCAGGGTAAACACGGGGTGTGGTCACGCTGGCTCTGCTATACATCTGCCCTCAGAGGCTCACGGTGTCCTTCCTATCGCTGTGCCCCAGAGCCCGGCCTTGAGCCTGACACCCGGGAGGCCCGGTCAACGTTTACTGCAGGAATCAATCACGGTGGAGCTCCTCCCAAGGCCAGAGATGAAACCCCTCCCCTCCCGGAGGAAGCGGGGGCAGGAGATCACGGCAGCCCCAGCACGGGGGATGTACACCCGGCAGCAAAAGGCGTGCAGAACAGCACCCACACACAGCCTCCCACCAGGTGCCGGCAGGGGCGGGGGTTGGCACACCGCTCTACTCCTGGGCTCCCTGGATCCGATCCAGCCCCTCTGTGGTCAGCATCGGGTGCAGCCCCGTAATGGCTCCCAAAAGCCTTGGACTAGAAGCCCCAACCCCACCCACCGTAAGGCTTATCCTTTCCAGCCTGTCTCTTACCAAGCCTCCACCCCTCCCAGCCAGGAGACCTGGGCTTAGTTCCTCAAATGCCCACTGTCCCCCAGACTTACCTCCAGACCTTTCCAGAGGAGTTCTGCTCCGCTTGGCACCCCCCTCTGTCCCTGCTCCCCACTTGCACTACGAACCTCCCACTTAGACCCCGGTGGGGAAGTCACTTCCTCCCAGAGGCCCTCCCTGACTCCCCAGCGCTCGGCAGAGAGCCAGCACCCAAAAAGATATTTGCCGGACAGCTGCGACCCAGAAGAAGCACGCCCTCCTGAGCCGAGAGCCCGGAATGGGCCGGCACGGTGCTGTGCGCTCGGGGGACACAGAGGAGATGCGGAGGCAAATCTACATCCTACCAAGGAGACGTTCCTTGGGGCCAAGCTCTCGGCTCAAGCATTGGGAGGCCCCTGAGGGGGCTGCCTCGCAGGGACGTCTCTCTTGCGGGGACCTGCCTTGGGGCCCCCACGCCGATTCCAGCCGTGGGAGTCGCCACTCACCTTCAGGGCGGGTGAACTCTCGGAAGGTGGGCAGCGAGACAACAGTATGGGAGATGGTGTGCACGGGATCCAACACGCAGGTGACGTCGTTGGGACGGCAGGACTTGATGCAGCGGACGGTGTCTGTCTTCTCTTGGCGGAGCCTGGGGGGAACCACAGCACAAGAGGCGGATGGGAACGTCGCAACCGCCACTCCCACAGAGACCCAGGATCCAGGAGGACCAGCAGGTGGCCAGGTGGGGAGCGCCCGTCCAGAGGCGGCTCCCGCGGAGAACCGCAGTGGCCTCCGCGGCCCGGCTGCTCGGCGGGGATGCCTCGTGGCCCTTCCTGCGACCTGGACCGGGACCCACACTCCCGTTTTCACCGGCCCTGGCTGTGGGTGAGCGAAGCTTGGCTATTTGCCAATTCCATTTCTACAACTGCAGACACATTTGTTCATCCGCTCACTCAACAGGTGTGTTTTCAGGGCCTGCTGGGTGCCGGGCACCAAGGATGCCGAAGCAAACGTGGGAGACACGGTCCCGCCTTCCCGGAGCCCTGGGTCAGGTGGGTCGCAGGGGGGGTAAGTGAGAGAACGGGCACGCGGTGCCCAGCTCGGCGCCCGGCACAGAGAAGTCAAACCCACGGTGTCCTGCGACAGATCGGGAGGAGGGAGAAGAGGCGGGGGCTTGTTTCAGGTGCGAGTTTAAAATATGTGGGCTAGAAACATTTTAAATCCTCTTTATTGTAAAATAAGACATAAATGCAACACCCACCCGGAACAAAGAGGTAGTTTAATGAGTCATACGGTCACTGCTCAGGTCACGAGAGAGATCCCTCATCCACCACCCGAGTCCCCATCATGCGTCCAGATCGATCCCAGCGCCCTCCCGCACCCCCCGGGACCCCTGTCCTGACCGTCCTAGCAGTCGCCTACCTGGGCTTCTTCATTGTTTGTATCATACAAGCATACACCTCGAGACACAGTCATTTAGTCTTGTCCGTTAGAAAAACGTGTTGCTTCTCAAGTCCGTTTTAATCCACAGGTTGCCTCTCTATCCTTTCATTTCCCAGACAGTTGGTCTGTTAAGAAACTGGAAGCCTTTGAGCCGTACGGCCTCCTCCACGTGGTCTCGTCGGCTGCATCCTCCTGGTGCGATGTGGCGTGTGCCTCTGTCCCCTGACTTTCTTGCACACTGGCTGCTGGATCCGGACCTGACCAGATGCAGGCCCAGTCCCTTTGGCAAGGTGACAGATGGTGACGTGTCTTCCATCAGGGGGCACTTGGCGTCTAACTATCTCGTAGGGCCTAAAGCCACTGATTCATCGGGGCTTACAAAATGCTGGTAGTCTGGTTCTATCATTTCTTCTTAGTCTATTAGTTGGAATACTTCTGCAAGGAGTATTCCATATGCTACTCATATGCTATCTGGTTACCGTGGGGTATAGTTCACAGAAGAAAAGCAATGATGCCCGATTCTTGCCTTATTTTTATAAGTTTTCAGGACCATGAGCTAGCTCTCTCTCATCATCCAGAGGTTACCCGTTGATTTTTTCAAGTATCGGTATGAACTCATGGATGTGAACTGTTTGATGGGTTTCAACCCACTGCAATGATTATCCTTTGCTGGAGCTCAAGTTTTCCCATCTTTGTCCAGAGGGAAGATCAGAGTGTCTCCTGTGTCCTTTCGACTTGGCCCCAGTAATGTCCAGTAGCTCTCTTGCTCTCTGGTATGACGGGGCGGTCCAGCCTTATTTTGTACTTCTACTGCCCCAGCTACATCTCCGAGAAGTCTTTGTTTTGTTTTGGTTTTGGTTTTTTAGCGGTAAACGGTATTTCAAGACCACAATCAAGATACCAGATATGTTTGGTGCTACTGGGTTGGCCATTTCTCCCAGGCCTCTTCAGTGGACATTTTTAAAGGTAAAATATATCATGAGTTCCTACTGATATTTCTGATTCAAAACGAGAACCACACAGACTTTTAATCTCTTCTGTATTACAGAGGAATCTCTTTTCTTCCGTATCACAATCCTGGTTCTTAAGAACACACGAGATGATAGAATATCCCATAATTATTTATTTAGTTATTCTATATGCTGACACAGTAGTCTCAGAAGAGCAAGACTAAAATTACCACCACCACCACGAACACAATTACTTAAAATAATATATATATTTTTGGATACATCCTCCCTATTCTCCCTGCAGGTTTTATAGACCTGCTATATCTACGTTGTTTGGACATATAGCAATTCATTCTATATGCTGTCCTTACAATACTCACTTAGTTGTGGTTGGATAAGCAACTATGCTTAACGCTTGCAGGCTGATACTTTTGCATGTTGATAATGGTTTGTGTCCTTTGTACACATGAGTCTTTTTCATTGGGCATATACTCCATGGCTTATGTTTTCTTGAGGGTCCTAAGTATTCATCTTCTTCCAGCATAAGTGTTGCTGTGAAAAAGTCTGATGACAACATACTTTTTCCCTTTATAAGTCATTGCTGTTTTTGTCTAGATGCCCACTGTTTGTCTTCTCTTTCCTTTCATTTTTTTTTTAATGTTTGTTTATTTTTGAGAGACAGAGAGAGACAGAGCACAAGTGGGGAAGGAGCAGAGAGAGAGGGAGACACAGAATCTGAAGAAGGCTGAGCTGTCAGCACAGAGCCTGATGTGGGGCTCAAGCCCATGGACTGCGAGATCATGACCTGAGCCAAAGTCGGTGCTTAACTGACTGAGCCACCCAGGTGCCCCTGTCTTCTCTTTCCTTTAAAGTCCGATAATTTGAGGCCCCCAGGTGGCTTACTAAGTTGAGCATCCGACTCTTGATATCTGCTCAGGTCATGATCCCAGGGCTGTGAGATTGAGCCTCACGTTGGGCTTCACTCTGAGCATGGAGCCTGCTTAAGATTCTCGCTTTCCCTCTGCCCCCTCCCCTGCTCACACTCTCTCTAAAATTAAAAAAATAACAAAGTCTGATAATTTTGCTAGACTATGTCTTGATATTTGCTGCTCTGAGTAGATATGTTCAGGCATGCTGTGTTCTTTCAATGTGGATTTTCAAATCTTTTTTTTTTTTTTTTAAGTTTCTGGAAACTTGCTTGAGTTACCATTTTTAATACTTATTTCTTTCCTTTGTCTTGGGTTAGTGCTTCAGAGATTTCTATTATCTGTATGGTGGGTCTTCTGTGTGTGTCTTCTATGTCCGTCACTTTCTCTTCGAGCCTTTCCATCTCTTCTACTTCTTTTTTTGACTTATAAAATTTGTCTTCTTTTTGGTCGCTCTTTCTCTGAAATATTTCTGAAATTGTTTTTTGCTTTAGTTTTAAATTATTTCCTGGGTTCTGTCACTTCATGTCTCAGTTTTTCTTAATTCTGACCCACAGTTTTCTTACATTTTTGATCATTTTCTTAGTGCTCTTACTCTGTTTTGATATAGGTTACAGTTTTGATCTAGACTGTGAACACCTGTTACTGATGTATTTTCATTATCTGGAGGGATGCCATTCTGTTCCTTATTATCTCCTTTCTTACAATAATTTTTGTAGGAGACTCAACCTTGCTACTTTTTGGTTGATCATTTTCAAGTGGAATTAGTTTTCCTGGAATTTTAGAAAAAGGCACATTCACAGTTTTTCTGACTTCACAGAACTCCCTTATCTGTCATTTGGGGCAGCTGGCCCTCTGCTATTCCTCTACATTTACCTGGACCTTCTTTATCTAGTCTGTTGTCTCTTTCCTACTCAAGTCTGCATTTCCCACCCAGCAATTTCTCCATAGTGTGAGATCCTGACATTAAGGGAAGCCCCGCTGGCTCAGTTTCAGGGGTTCCTAGGGGCTGGATGGCTCCGTTCCCTCAATGCTTCCATGAGCTCCTTGCACGCACTGGAATGGACTGAGTAAATGCCTCCCAGTCTCAGCCGCTGCTCCAGAATTTGTCCTCTGTATTTTCTAGGGAATATCTGTTGACTATTCTGGAGTCTCCCACTGCTTTCTTCTGCACAGGTGCCGATACCATGCTGATGGACATACACTGTATTTGGGGGTTTGTAGGGATATCCTGTCACTTCATTTAGTTGTGCATATTTTCTGTAGATTTAAATTTTTTGTCTAGTTGTTTGTGTGTTTTGGGTTGGAATCCAGAGAGCTTCAAACACTATGCTGCTGCATCTTTCCAGATTCTCTGTGCTAGAGGGTTTGCACACATTATCTCACTTAGTCTTTTGGTTTATTTATTTTTGGTCAGTACATCATGGACTCTATTTACTTAATGAAAACAGTGATGCTGCTATGTGAGGATAAGGTTACTACCAAATGACCATGTAATATAATAAAATTTTAAGTTTCTCTACCCAAAATCTCATAGCTGAAATGGCTTTTTTTTTAATTGTCAAGTTAGCTAACATACAGTGTAGTCTTGGCTTCAGAAATAGATACCCGTGATTCATCACTTATACAACACCCAGTGCTCATCCCAACCAGTGCCCTCAATGCCCATCACCCATTTTCCTCAGGGCCCAAACTTCCACCCCCATCAACCTTCAGTTTTTTCTGTGTACTTAAGAGTCTCTTGTGGTTTGCCTCCCTCTCTGTTTGTACCTTATTTTTCCTTCCCTTCCCCTAGGGTCTTCTGTTAAGTTTCTCAAGTTCTACACATGAGTGAAATCATTTGACATCTGTCTTTTTCTGACTTATTTCACTTAGCATCGTACCCTCCAGTTCCATCCACGTTGTTGAAAATGGCCAGATTTCATTCCTTTCCGTCACTACATCTCACTTAGTCTTTACAGCTCTTCCCTCTACACTACACTGCCTCCTCTATACTTGGGAATCATAGAATAGGGCTTGTATCCAATGATTTCAGAGACGAGGCCAGAGTAACAATCCAACCGGCACTGACTGATCCCAGCAATCCTATCTGCTTCACGGCATTCAGGACAGCAGGGGACAGGGTTTCGGAGGACAGGAGGCAGAGCCAGACTGCCTGGGTGTGAATCCCAGCTCCACCTGAGACCAGCTGTGGGACTCTGGGCAAGTTACTTATCTGCTCTATGCCTCCATGTCTCCAATGTGAAGTGGGATCATAACCGTATTTTCCTCACAAGGCTGTTGGGAGAGTTCAATTTAATGCTTGGAGCAGTACCTGGCCCTCAGCAAGCAGTACATGTGTTAGCTATCATAGTCATGATTATTATCATTACGATAACGATAGCCATGATTATTATCATTTGCCCTGGGGAGCTTGGGTTAGGACAGTGATGGGAGTCAGAAGTGCAGAGTCCTAGGAGTCCGAGGTGATGGCAGTGACCTTAGACACATCCAGACCCTCTGAACCTTCATTCCCCATTGAACTCAAGATCCAAATGGACACTCACATTCCCTCCAGTGAATGAAAAAGCCAACACTTATTGACTGCCGACTATATATACCAGATAGGGCCTCATCTGCAATCACATGTAATTTTCAACATAATCCATGACGGGGGCCTTGAAGCTCTGAAAGGCAAATGACTTCTCCAAGGTCACAGAACTAGTCAGTGGCCAGGAGGACATTCAAACTCTTGGTTATTATTTTTTTTCTGCACTGTATGATCTCAGCAGCACGATGTAGGACTATGACGGTATAGCCCCAAGGAACTGCAGGGCAGAGAGAAACCTCCAGGTAGTGCAGATATCAGCCCCACATATGCACTCGGGCGCACACACAGAGACAGCAGAGGCGTCCTGAAATGGAACGGGCCACCTTAAGATGTAGGGACTTCTACAAACAAGGGAGAGCGCAAGCTAAGCTGGATGGTCAGTTGGTGGGAATGTCGTACAGGGGACTCTGGCAAACTCTGTAAGGTCACTGCATGGCCTCTAAAGCCCCTGAGCATTTCCCCCCCACTCAACCCTCCTAGACATGAAGGAAAAGGGCTTCTTCCAACCTGGATAATCTGGAGCATGGGGAAGGAATACTTGAATACAATAACCGGATCCCTGCTGTGCCTTGCTAACTTCACAGAAGAGGGGATATTTGAACTTAGCCTTGAAAATACCATCCATCGATCATCCATCCATCCATCCATCCATCTACCCATCCATCCATTCATCCACCTTCCCATCATCCATTCATCATCCGTCCATTCATCCATCTGTCCATCCATTTATTTATTCAGTTGTTTACTGAACTCTTTCTATAGGCCAAACACTGCAGGTGTCGAGAATACAGACATAATCCGTGTCCTCCGAAAGGTCCCAGTGCAGTAGGGGTAATAAAAAGTAACAATCACAAGATAACAGGGAAAATGTGCAGATGAGCTCAGGTTAAGGAAAGGCTTCACTGAGGAGATGGCTTTTGAGTTAAGCCTTCAAGAAACATAGCAGTTTGTAGGAGGGTGGCAGGGCACACGCTAAAGCCAAGAGAAGGCACATTCAGGGGAGGACAAGCACCCCTGCAGGACTAGAACGAGGGGATGAGCTAGGATAGAGTTGAAAATGTGGGCAGAGGCTAGATCGAGCATGGCCTTGGATACCATTCCAAGAGAGCCGGACTTGACCCGCTGGCAAATGAATCACAGACGGTCCTAACGAGAGAGGGACATAACCAGGCTGGCCCTTCAGAGGGGTCCTCTGGCTGCAGCTTGGAGAATGCTCTAGAAAATGGGAGACTGGGAGCCGGTACAGACCAGACATGCTCAGAGAGAGGTATGGGAGACAGAGTGGAAGGCTTGAGGTGACTGGCTTCCACGGTAGTTCAACTGGCACTCTGTCAACAGGCACAAGGCATAGCGTTTACTGCGCATCTGTCTTCCCTGCCGGACAGCGAGGCCAGCACACCCTCCCCCGCACCAACTTACACGGAACTATAGGAAGGATCTTAGGACCCCGCAATATCCTGGTTCCCCTGTGACGTTCTGCCTTCCCCTCGGGTTTCTGCTTGGAAACAGCATCGGCAGTCACAGAAATGCTAGAGACGTACGCCAATGTTGGTAGAAAGTTATCCGTTCCCTCAACGGGCATGGACAGAGCATCTCCCGTGTGTTAGGCACCTCGCCAGGAGCTAGGGACACACATCGCTGAAGGGGACAGAGCTGGTCTCTGCCGGCCCAGAGCCCTCCGGGTGGTGAAGACAGACACACAGAAACACGGATAAATGGGAAGTGCAAACCGTGATAAGCATAACAAAGGAAGCGCGAGGTAGGAGAAAGACTGACAGAGGAGCTGAGCCGAGAGGAAGGCCTCACTGAGAAAGGAGCACTGAAGCTGAGCTTTAGCCAACATTGGAGCCAAGGGTGCAAAGCGTGTGCAAAGGGCCTGAGGCAGCAAAGAACTCAGCGGTGTGGCTCAAGGGAAGGGAGCAAGGGGGCGACAATTTGTAGTCGGGCTGGGGACGCGTGCAAGGACAAAATCATACAGGGCCTCGAAGGGCACTCTGGGGACCGGTGACCATGGTTTGGCTGGGATCGTGGTGGAGGAAATGAAGAGAGGTGGGTGGGTCGAGGCCCACGTTGAAGGTGTTGTGAGAATGGAATGGTTGGAGTTCGGGAGTCGGCAAGCTAGGGTTCAAACACCAGCTGTGCGAGCCTGGGCAAATCACTTGCTGTCTCTGGGTCTCCGTGGGGATGGGACACCTGCCTTGCGACACTGAGGCGATGCACACGAAGGACCCGAAGCACAACGAGTGGCACATCTATCGTCTTATCCTCTGCCTCCTCCTCCTGGCAGGGGGCAGGATCCCCGGCCGAGGCAACTAACCGTATTCGGGCAAGAGCGGCCGCCAAGATCCTGCAACTGTGTTCTGGGTCTTTCTCCCACCGGTTCAGGCTTGTCATCAAGACAAACAGAACGAGAGGCTCGGGATCGAGTTTTCTGGACTCCGTTAAAGGGTCAGCTCCACGCAATACAGCCAGGACACCAAGCGCAGCCAGAGACTTGGTCCCGCGGCCCGGCTCTGCTACAAATAGGCCACAAAACCCTGGCCGAGCCCTGCCCCTTCTCTGGGCCTCAGTCTCCACATCTAGAGAACGAGAGCAGAAGGAGCCCGATACCCTCTTTTCAATGACGGCCTCGGCCCTTGGGCTCAACGCAAAATGGAGGAGAGCTCATTCATCTGAGGTGATACACGCGCGCCTCCTTAACCCCGTCCCCGGGCTCCCTGGCGGTGTAGACGGTGACCTCCGTCAACAGGGACTCCCAGATGCATACGAGCGTATGAAAACCACTCCTCCGTCACCGCGTGGGAGCACCAGGCAGTGGCAGGTGCCTGGTTCGCCCCAGGGTGATGAACAGCACCCCCCCCCCCCCCCCCCCCGGGCGAGATAAAACCAAGGCACGTGAGGCATGCTGGGTAGGATCGCCTGCTGAAACTTTATTAAGATCCCGGAGGGGAGGGCGAGGAAAGCAACAAGAGGGAGCCCCCGGCGGCCCAAAGCAAGTGCTCAGAGCTCTGCGGACACAAAGACGAAAAGCTTGGCCACAAAGGAGCTGACGGTGCCATGGCGATAGAGGTCCATCTTGACGGTCAGGAGCAAGTCCCTGGGCTCAGGGACGGGCTTGGTGAGGGCCACCACCCCGCTGTGGTGGCTCACCTTCCGGGTGCTGAAAAAGCCCTCCTCGTTGCCGCTGGTGATAGCCAGCTGCATGCTGTCCCCAGGGACGGCATTGGAGGGGCCCATGCGGAAAACCACCGCGGGCACTTGGATGTTGGTGGGGAAAGAGAGGTGGTAGTAGGTTATTCTCAGAGGCAGCTTGGGGCACTCCTGATTCTCATGGCAAGGCAAGCGCTCGCAGCGGCTGCAAGAAAAGTGGACAGAGAGACAAGAAAAGGATTAGAGCAAATTCAGCAAGCGGAGGCACAACAGAGCGCGAGGGAAAGCGGGGGCTCGCCGGGCAGGGACTCCCGCCACCCCTCTGGCCGATTCGGCTAAAGGAAGAGCACCCCTCACTCACCTGCGGGAGGTGCCGTGGACCTCCGGGCCGCTGACTCAGGCACTAGCCTCTTCCAACACCCTCAGGGGGCGCTGGGTGGCCGGGGTCTAGGGCCGTGCCGGGAGCGAGGTGTGTCCCCTCTCGCCGGCAGAGCACCCCCCGCCGGGCCACACTCCCCGGGCGCACCCTGCCCTCTGAGTGTCGTCCGGGCGCCCGGCCCCTCACCCAGGCCGTGGTCACGGCTACACGGGGCTCTTGGCGGGGCACGGAGATGACCCCGGAGGCGGTCATCTCCACCGCTAGCGGTCACGGCCGCTGCCATCTATCAAGTGCTTGGCCACTCATCACCAAGCGTTCTCTAGCGCGAGCACCGTAACTGCACCGTGAGAGTGGCCTGAGTGCCATTCTTCAGATGCGGAAACTGAGCCTCGAAGAGTCGGGAGGCCTTCCCAAGGTCACAGAGTGAGGAAGCCAGATTTGTGCTCAGGCAGTGAGGTCTGTTCCCCACCCGCCTCGCTGGGTCTCGTGCTCCAGGCCCAGTTTCCCGTGTGTCCACAGGGACAGCCAGGGCTTGGAATGGAGATGGGGATGGGTTCTAACTTCCTGTAACAGGATGACGATAGCCCCTGATTTCCTATGACAGCATGGAAAGAGGTTCTAAGTTCCTGTGACAGAACGGGGAGAGCGCCCCACTTCCTATGACAGAACGGTGATAGTTCCTAACTTCCTGTGGCAGGATGGAAAGAGGTTCTAAGTTGCTGTTACACGTTCTAATTTCCAATGGCAGGATGGTGACAGCTCCAAACTTCCAGTGACATGATGGAAAGAGGTTCTAACTTCCTGTGACATTCTCTGACTTCCTGTGACAGAACGGTGATAGTTCCTAACTTCCTGTGGCCGGATGGAAAGAGGTTCTAACTTCCTGTGACCGGATGGAAAGAGGTTC
>NC_064809.1:134351613-134399019 GCF_023721935.1 Panthera uncia | reverse complement strand
AACTTCCTATGACATTTTCTGACTTCCTGTGACAGGACGGTGATAGTCCCTAACTTCCTGTGACAGGATGGAAAGAGGTTCTAACTTCCTGTGACAGGATGGAAAGAGGTTCTAAGTTCCTGTGACAGAACGGGGAGAGCGCCCCACTTCCTATGACAGAACGGTGATAGTTCCTAACTTCCTGTGGCCGGATGGAAAGAGGTTCTAAGTTGCTGTTACACGTTCTAATTTCCAATGGCAGGATGGTGACAGCTCCAAACTTCCAAGACAGGATGGAATGCAGTTCTGACTTCCTGTGACAGAATGGTGATAGCTCCTAACTTCCAGCGACAGGATGGAAAGAGGTCCTAACTTCCTGTTATAGGTTCTGACTTCCTGTGACAGGATGGTGATAGCTCCTAACTTCCAGCGACAGGATGGAAAGAGGTCCTAACTTCCTGTTATAGGTTCTGACTTCCTGTGACAGGATGGTGAGCTCCTAATTTCTGAGGCAGAATGGAAAGAGGTCTAACTTCTGTTATAGGTTCTAACTTCCTGTGACAGGACGGTGACAGCTCCTAACTTCCCATAACAGGATGGAAAGAAGTTTTGACTTCCAGTGACAGAATGGTGAGAGCTCCTAACTTCCTGTGACAGCATGTTGATAGTTTCTCACTTCCTGCGACAGGATGGAAAGAAGTTCCGACTTCCTGTGACAGGATGCTGAGAGCTCGTAATTCCTGAGACAGAATGGAAAGGGGTTCTGACTTCCTGTGATAGGTTGGTGATGGCTCCTGATTCCTGTGATAGGGTGAGAGAGAGGTCCTAACTTCCCGTGACAGGATGGAAAGAGATTCTGACCTCCTGCTACAGGCTCCGACTTTCTGTGACAGGCTGGTGAGAGCTCCTCACTTCCCCTGATGGAGACGGAGACAGGTTCTAACTTCCTGTGAGAGGCTGGGGACGGGGACGATCTCCGGCCTCCCGAACACCAGGCCATCGCACTCTGATGGCAGCCGCCTTTGGAAGTGGAGCCCGAGTGCAGAGCCCCATGGGACCGGCAGAGCATGCCCCAGGAAGTTCTGCCACGTTGACCGTGTTCGGATTCTCTGGCCAGGAGCAAGTACCGTCCTAGCCTTCCATCTCGTCTCCCTCTCAGCCCTTTAAGTTTCTGTGCCTTGTGTTGGGTTACTTGGACTTATTTTACGTTTGGCGTTTATTGTGAGTGGGGTCTCTTTTTTCCATCCGATTTCCGGCTCTTTATCGGGATGAGGGGAATCATCTCATTTATTTGGCCGTTTACCATTCTGAGCAGGCTTCGCTAGGCCAGCCCCGGGAGCGAGCTCCAGGGTACTCCCTGGGGATGATCCTCCACGGTAGGTGAGGATCAGGAGCACTGCGGGGGAGTCATGCATGGGAGGGGCCCGGAGGCAGAGGGGACAGGTAGGAGAGAAGGAAAGCAGAAGAAAGGTGCTGCTGAGGGGCGGCCTGCCCCCCGAGACACCTAGCTCCAGGCCAAACGATAAGGTTCCGGGGGGTTCGGGAGACCCTGCGGGAAGGTGCCTGGCCTCGTGCCGGGTGAATCAGGGTTTCTCCTTCCATTAGCTCATCTCGTCGTCCCACACTGTTCTCCTGCTCTACTGACGGGAAGATCAAAGCTCAGTGAGGACACGTAACTCGTCTGTGACGCCACAGTCTGTATTAAGTGGCAGAAACAAAGTTGGCCTGTCTCACTTCAAAGCCTTCATCCACACGCGCGCATACACACACACACACACGCACACGCGCACACACGCACACACGCACCAGCTGCTTCAGGAAAGGCCTGGTGGTCTGGCCAGCAGGTGGCGCTAGAGTCGCCTTCATGTGACTTAAGCTTGTCCCACTTCTGTGTGGCCTGTACCCTGTCCAAGGACGGGGTTTTGATTTGTCAGACGGACGCATTGACCCAGCACGTGTGGCCAGAGGGAACGTGACGTGTGCATGACGTTCGAGCTCCCGCAGCCACCACACCGGAGAACTGGACGCTCCCTCCTCCATGGTCCCCACACCCCCACCACGAACCCCGAAGAGGCATTAACCGCAGAGCCGCAGGCATTTCTCACACGAGGCATTTCTCGGCCTGGCTCTGGGTGGACCATCCACTTCCCAAGGGCCGGGCGACGGCTCTCCGGCTTCATCTCCAGGACCCGGCGTGAACTTGACACATGCTACGCACTCCAGCAAACGTGCACAAACACGTACGGCCCCGATCTTCCCGGTCAGCTCCAACTTCAACGCTCCTGTCCTGCTCTACCCTGAGCTTATGGAAACATCACAGAAACCTCAACTACCGCGTCCGGCAAACTGCCCGCCACCCTGGGCACCCACACAAAAGTCTTTGTTAGCCAGCACGTCTGGAGGGCTGCCGTCGCACAGAGGAGGGCCAGGTCCCTGGGACCACACGCCTTGGTTTCCATCTCGTCATGTACAAGAGAACAACGTGCCCCAATTTTTCAGTTCACCAGAGCTGTGCCAACCGAGGCTTAGAAGCCTTCCTCTGGCTTCTAAGACCGCACGTCTCAGGGGTCCGTCCTGCTGAGGGGATAAAGAGGATGTTTTCAGTCCCATCCCAGGCTCTGGAACGCTTTGACATTCCTCCTGTGGGTAGGAGGGAATCGTGTGGTCAGGATCTTAACAGCCTGGCCGATCCATGAGGCCCAGCCCTGTGGTTTGTGGCCCAGCCTGCTGGGTCATGCTCCAGTTACCGCCCCTTGGCCGCCAGGGACACTGCCCAGAAGGAGACTGTGTGGACAGAAAGAGAAGGCTGAGGCCCAGAGAGAGACAGAGAGACAGAGAGAGGGCACACACCTTAAATCTTCCCTATCAAGACTCCCTAAATGTTAACTACAGAAATGCCGGCTAGTGGGTCTTTCCTGATACGGCTCTTTTAAGTTTTATAAATTGCTTTCTGAAGGTCAGATAATAAATTCTTTAAGAGGATTTTGGAGGATGAGGAAAAGAAGCTACAAAGCAAGAAAACTCCAGCCTGAGGCGTTAACAGTGCCGAGAAGACGGGCCACTCCTTGCTTGGAGCTCCGGCCTGTATCCTGCCTGGGTCTGTCTACCATTTGTCAGAGGCTTGTCACTATGCTGACACTAAGCTACGAGCCCCCGTGGTCCTACGGTAACTCCTCTCTCTAGGAGGGGACAACCAGGATACAAGCCTCCAATGGCCACTCAACTTGGGGTTCCAGCCCCAACCCCCCTTCCTACACTGGGCTCCCGGCTGGCCCGTGATTCCCCACAGGGACCAGCAAAGGAGAAAACTGCAACCAGATGGAGTCCTGTGTGTAGCACGATGGCCCCAACCACACAGCCCCTCAGACGCCCGTGTCTCGTCTCCCGTCGGAGGGCCGGGAGCTCAACCAGTCACACGGGCGGCAAGCAGCAGGCGGGGAACAGCAGAGGTGCCCCGTGGAACCTCTGTGGCTAAGCTGAAGTGCCCCGAGGGAGAGAAACGGGATGGCCGGTCATCACCGTCCTCACTCCCTACCACTCTTGTCCCAGCACTGGGCTGGCTGCCTGGAGCTCGTTACCACTAATCCCTGCTAATCCCCAAGGCCTTGCCAAGCAGGTGTTGCAGACACAGAAAGGGCCCCTGGGTGGCCAAGAGACTGACCTGAGGCCACAGCCCCAAGGAACAGGAGAGCGAGTCTGGAAGTCTGGAATCCCGGCCCTGGCTCTTCCCCTTTCCACACAGCCCTTTCAGGCCCTGCCCTGGACACCAGGGGGCACCCCCCTAAAAACTGGCAGTAAGATAGACCTTTGGGGCGCCTACCCACTCCCCCATGGGGGCTGAACCCAGCGTGAGCTTTATGAGGGGGCCCTGCTCCGCCATCAAGGCTCACCGCGCAGGAACCCGGCAGGGTGGCCTCGCCGCCCGCTTCACAGCTGAGGGTATAGAGGCTCCAAGGAGCCCCAGCGACCCGGAATGGAGTAACTCCAAGCTGGCATCTTTCTGGAATGCCACAGCTTCCCCAAGAAGCTGGAGAACTCAGTCCTGGAGGGCTTGGCCTGGCCACTACCCCCGGTTTCTTTCTCCTCCCCCTCTGTGCCCGCCGCTGCGGGGGGCGGGCCGCTGGCGAGCAGGCATGGGTGTTAATCTGGGCCGTCCTGCCCGGAGGGGCAGCTTGGAGCCCCATCTTCCCTCTCTTGCTTGTACTGTGGGTGGGGCCCTGCTCCCTCTTCCTACTCACAGAAAACGACAAGCCCCCTCTTTATCAGCCCCCGGTACATGCTGATGAAGCCGTGGGATGGGACGGACCGAGCCCTGAAGCATCAACCCCCACGGTGAGCAGAATGCCAGCCCAGGCTCCCCACTGAGCACCCCATTTCACGGCCGGACGCCCTTCGATCCCCTGTCCCCAGCCCTGCTCCAGTCCTGCCCGCCACTCCCTCCCTCTGTGCCTCACTCAGTTTCCCCCTCCCCATTCATTCCACCAACGCCTACTCCAGGCGCTCTGCACCCAAGCCACATGGGGACTCTGCTGCACTCTGTGGCCACTGCTGCTCTGGAATGTGCTCTTAGTAGGCACGGTGCTGGGCACGGGGGCCTTTGTGGGCCCACCGTCTGCCCCGGTGCCTGCACACAGTATGCCCGCGGTCCCCAAACAAGTAAATGACTTTCTCCAGCACCGAGGCGTGGCCAAGGCTTCCACAGCAAATGCCAACACGCGGGAAGGGGCCGGGTCTGCTGATTTCGGTCACAACCTCAGCTCACGGCGCCCACCTGTCCACCCTTGGGCTCGCAGGGAAGCACGCAGACCCCCAGAGGGAAGCTGCCTCCGGTCTGGGCTTCGTGGCTGCCTGTGTTAGAATTCCATGCCCAGCGCCAGCCAGTCTTCCAGAGTCCTCGAGCCCAGACACAGACAAAGAACTGGGGGAGCAGGAACTTAATACCACAAATAGCAGCCCAGGCTCAAATTGAGGAAACGGAACTTTCTTAGGGGTCCGAGGTACGCCCTCGCTGCCCTCCGGGGCTCAGTTCTGGGGTGCCTCTTCCCTGACCGGGGCACAGGGAGGACACGAGCTATCGGGTCTCCAGGCGGACGAACATACGTGGGCTGGGGGAACAGAGCAAGCCCGCGGAGGTGGCGAGGCCGGAGGACGAGCACCTGGGAAGAGCCCAGAGTGCCGCTGGGGAGACGGAGGTCTGAGCACCTGGCATTCAGCAAGCCGGAGGCCAGGCCAGAACCGCAAGCCAGGGCAGCTGCCCTTTGGGCTTGAGCGAGTGGACACTGGGGCCGGGTGCACCAACCAAGGAGGCCCTGACCCTCCAGCGGGAGGAGCAGGCTCACGGTCAAAAGGCCGAGTTGCGGTCAGCCTAGCTGTGCACTGGCTTCGAGCGTTTCCGGGGGTTGGAAGGAGGGGTCACGCACCCGTGCTCCCGAATCTGGCCCCACTAGAGAGCTCCTCCTGAAATTACTGACAGTGGCATGAAACGAACCTCGCTGAATAAAATTAGGGGTAGGGTGGTGTGCAGTGAGACCGGAGGTCCTCCCTACGCCCTGAGGAAGGGGGTTTCTGGACATCCCAGCAGACACCCTAGTGGCCTGGGAAGGAGGGAGCTTCCAATAACATAGGAACATACAGCCTCAAGTTTGGGACACAGAAAATTCCATGCCGTTCCCACACAGTCACCGGGCCGAATGGAATCTGGCTTTCAGGAGGGGGGTCGCCTAATGACGATGCCCCAGCAACCACATCAGCTCACCCGGAAGCATCACTACCTTCGTCTGGGCCAGAGTATGTTCTGACCTCTGCATCTCGCAGATGACGAAGCTGAGGCCCAGCGAGCTGCCTCGGGCCAAGGTCTCAGGCCTGGTGTTTCTGCCTCGCACAGGCTCCCTGAGGCCAGGTCGGCCCTCCTTGAAGTCACTACCTAGGCTCTAGGCAACCAGCCTCCCGGCGTTTAGGGGCTTGAGAATCGGGGTCCTCAAGTTTCCCAGGGCCCCGGTGGGAGGGCACAGTTCATGAGCCGCCCACCCAGGCCGGGAGCCAGGCCCCCAGGAAGGCCGACGCAGACAGACAATGGCGGGGCCCGAGGGACTTACGTGTCTGCGGAGCGGCGGTAGTTCTTGGGGCACTCGAAGGCCAGGCAGCGGAAGCCGCCCTGGATGTTGAAGCAGGTCTCGTTGATGGAGCAGTTGTGGATGCCGGTCACACACTCATCGATGTCTGTGAGAGACCCCAAGGCAGCCCGGTGAAGGCTGAGGCCGCCCGAGCCGACCCCATCCACAGATGGTGGCGCTGGGGCCTGAGGGGGGAGATGGGGCCGCCCTTGACCTCCCCTGGCTGCTCCCCTGCTCCCCTCCCTCCCCTGCTCTCTGTGGCAGTGCCCTTGCCAGCTTTTTTTACTTATAGGATAATCGGTATTTATGGAGGTTTTACTCATCGTTCACAGCTCTGGGATGAGCTTCGGAGAGTTCCGTTCTCCCGACAGCTCACTGGGCAAGAACTGTTATTATCCTCAGCGTAGGCAGGAGCTCACACAGGCTCCGGGGCTCACCCAAGGCCACACATTTTGCACGCGGCAGAGTTGAGCTTTGAACCCACACGGGCCAGAGCCAAGGTTCTGAGCAGCCAGCACCTGTCCGAGGCTCCTGAGGGTCAGTACCCTCACCTCACGGGGGGCCCGTGACATGCCAGAAGGAAATGGCAGAAGCTAGCGGCTGCGTGTGACGGATGAGGACACCAAGGCTTCAAGGAGTTCTACGTTGTGCCCAGGGCCCGGGGTCGGTGAGGCCTGGGGCACTGTCCTGAGAGGTCCCCGGACACGGGGAGCTGTCCTCTTTCCCACAGGTCTCAGAAGCAGCAGAATGGTGGGGTCTGGCGAGCCTGAGAGGCGTCTGTGAGAGGTGCCAAACGCCTGATCTCGGCGGTAAAAACAACACTCCTAATCTCAAAGGCCGAGGCTCAGGAATGTGTTTTGCTGTGTCTGGCAGGACCCCAGGTTGCGGCAAGGGAGGCCGGCCAGGAGCGGGAAAGTCATCTGCTCCGCCAGAGAGGCGAAAACAAAGTGACTTCCACCCAGAGCTGCGGACGCGCTGAGTGGGTGCCTCCCAGGAAAGGCCACCGCTCCTGCCCGCCTTTGATCAAAGTCCTTCCTCACGACCAGAAATCACGTGTGCAGAACCCGGGGCCTCTGAGCCTCTGGGTCGACAGTCTTGTGTGGGGGCTCATGAGGAAGGGGCCAGACAGACCCGACCTCTGTGGCTCAGCTTCTTGGGGCCGTCCCTCGATCCACTCGGGGATTGTTCGTTCACAAATATCTACTCGGCACCCCTCTCTCGGTCACCAAATGGCTTAGTTATGGGGCTCACGGTGACTCCTACGGTGTTCTTAGATATGGGAGCTGAGTGCAGATGGGGGCCATCGGCCCCCCTCATTTAGTCCACGCGGGAGCTGACCCCTGGCCCCAGCGGGACCCTCACGAATACAGAGACCTCGGGGCTGTCCCACTGCGGACCACGCCCGCCCTCAGCAGGGCAGTCATCGGCACCTTGGGACAGAGGCCTCCCCCACCTGCTCACTGCTCTGCCCGTAACTCTCGGCAGGGCCTGGCTTACGTCAAGGGCTTGTCGAGTCGGTGGATGAAAGGCTGACCGAGTAGTCCCCCTGCTGTGGGATGGTCCCCCTTCCTAAAGGCTGTCAGCCCCTGTTCTGGCCCCCTCGGAGCTGCTGAGGGCAGGGTGGGAGGGTCAGAACCCCCCGAAGACAGGCGTGCCAGGGGTGAGAGACCAGGGTGCGTGTGGACCCCGAGACACTCCGTGGATGCAGAGGCCCCCCCTCCCCTTCCCAGATGCACCCCCCCCCCAGTGGGTCAGGGAGGCTGCCTGGCCTCAGCTCCCCGGCACCACAGAGCCCCAGGCCGTCCCCAGCGCTCACCTTGGCAGTTGCGGCCGTTGGGGGCCAGCCTGTATCCGGACGGAGGGCAGGTGCACTGGAAGCTTCCAGGGATGTTGATGCAGCGATAGGAGCAGATGTGGCCCCCGGTGGGCAGGGCGCACTCGTCAATGTCTGTGACGGCAAAGCCCGCCCTCAGCATCCCGTGGCCGAGCTCCATTCCCAACAGTGGGCCAGGAAGGGGCCTGGGAGGACGGCCACGTGGGGCCATATGGACACCGGAAGCCGCAAAGTACTGGGGTGGAGCTCAGGAACCGTTACATCAGAGGGGAAAGTGAAGCCCAGAGAGGGAAGAGCTTAGCCCAGCGTCACACAGCAAGTCCATGGTATAAAGTACGTACACGTGGGGGAAGGAGGCAGTACGGGGGCCAAGTGGAGGGGGAAAGGCCAAGGGTTTCAGAACAGTACGTAGCACAGATGGCCTGTGGGCTGCAGGCACGCCCTGACGCTGACGCCCTGACGCTAACGGTTATCCACGTGCTAATAAGAAACACGCCTTCCCTGGAAACGGTAGGAATCCCAACAGCACCTTTCAGCACCTACGGTGCGCCAGGCACTGTACTAAGGGCTTCTGGGTCGTCTTCAACCCTCTGACAGCCCGGTGGGGCTGGGGTCGGCCCTCAGGCTGCAGGTGATTGATGGATGGTCCCCCACCAGGGAGGGGCAGAGCTGCGAATCGGGCATGCGGTGGGGGGGTGGGGGGGGCCCTGAGGCCCCTCCTCGCCCCAGGGTCGCACACCGCCAAGCCTTGGCACCTGCAGTCCCCGCCACGTGTGGTCCAAGGCCCCCACACGACGTGGCGCTCACCAGCTACGCATTTCGGAAAGAAAAATCCGGGGAGTGGGTGTGCTGCTTTCTAAACCTCACTCTCGAGGACTCATTTGTATCCAAACAAGCCTCAGCTGCAGGGAGAAAAAAACCTACACCGGCCGCCAGCCTGCAAGGGCGTTCGGGAGAAAGGGGCGGGGGTGCTCTCCCCTCAGCCGGGCGGGGCGCCCCCCTCACCTTCGCAGGTGACCCCGTCCACATCGCTGAGCTGGTGGCCTCGCCGACAGTAACACTGGTAGGAGCCGTACACGTTGGCGCATTCCTGGCTGCAGGGACTGCTGTTACACTCGTTCACGTCTGAAAGAGAGAGGGTCCCCGGAGGTCACCCCGCTCGGAGCCACCCTGAACACCCCCGGTCCCCCTCAAGGGAACGCATATGGAGGGCCTGAAGTCCCGCCGTCTGCCGCCTGGGGTCGCCCCGAGGGACAGGGGCTCCCATTCCATCCCCCCCCCACCCCACTCCCCAGGCTGATGGATCCGGAATCTCTCATCAGGACGACACAAAGTCTCCGGTCTCGGCTCCGTCCGGTGGGTCTCGCCTCAGGCTCCCAGGGTCAGTTCTAGTCCTCAACTGGAGACGTGATCACAGCCCTCCCCAGTTCACCTCCAAGACAATGCCCTCTGCAGAGATGCAGGCCCGAGTGAACCGTTGATGTGCCCACATCCCGGATACCCCAGTGCGTAAAGCTCACCACCAGCCCACTCAGCGACTCTGAGCTCCCGCTCGTCTGTTCCCTTCGCTGAGAGCAGGGATCAGCGCAATTCTGGCCCACCACTTGCTTTTGTAAAGGAAGTTCTATTGGCACACAGCCACGCTCACTCATTTACCCTGGCGTATGGCCGCCTTTGCCCTGCAAAGAAGTGGGTACCCGCAACATAGATTGTGGCGGGCAGAGCCTAAAATATTTACTATGCGGCTTTTAGGAAAAGATTTGTGCCAACCTCTGGCCTAGAAGTCCCTTCTCACATTTATTTACCGCTAATTCCTAGCAGGGCAGACGGGGTGAGCAGCTAAGAATGTCCATTAGCCTCTCGGCCCGTGTTTCGTCCCTGCAGCACCCCCAACACCCTGCCTGGCCGTCCCTGCTGCCCAGTGTGGTTTCTCATCAAGTCCTAGAGACACTCCTCGAAGGCAGGAACCACGTTCTTGCTACGCACCTTATCGGGGTTGCTTTACAAATGCGTAGCGGAAGGATAGGGCAAAGCTGGCCATGCCCCGGTTTTGTGTCCCCAATGTTGCTACTCACGTAGACGTGACTACCTCCTTTCCAGTCACTGGGGACTGATGAAGAACAGCGTAAGCCATGAGTGCTAACAGCAGTGACACCCACGGTCCCCATAGCTGGCACTTGGTCTCACACAGGACACTGGGATACGCTCTCCACGTGCATCATCCTCAGGACCCCCGGTAAGGTGGGTCCTGCTCCCCCAACTTTTGCAGATGAGGACAATGGGGCCCAGAAGTGCCGAGTTACTTCTTCAAGGCCATAACATGGTCAAGCTGGGATTTGAACCCAAGCTCGAGGGACCCCTGTGCATCAATCTTTTTTTCCTTGCCAAAACACGTGCATTGAGTCTGGTTCCTGGGGACAGGTCCTAGAATCTCGGGGGGACCCGAGGGCCCAGGATCCCGTCACACCGTCCACCCTCCAGTTGGAGACCTGTGCGTACTGGGTGCGTCTGGGCATATGTGACTTTTGTGATCGTCCTGCCGAGCGTCCAGAAGCTGTACCCAGGCTCTGCGCTGCACAGAACAGGGCTTGCCGGGCGACGGGAGGGGAGCGCCGAGGGCTGTAAGAGCTCTGGACTTTGCTGATCTCAGAACCTAGTCCTCAGAGAAGATGTGACGTCTGCTGAGCGCCTACGGTGTGCCAGGCCCTGTGCTGAACACACTTCACGCCATCTCGGTCCAGCCCCAGAGGAGGTGGATGTTATCTGCGAACCGACAGGCTCAGCACTAACAACTCCCTCCAACCTCCACCCGGCAGACTAAGGGCCCTGACCACACTTTAGCATGGCTTCTACCGGCCCAAGACGGGGTGCCCAGGATGACGACCCCAGACCCTTAAAGTGCCTGCCTGAGAAAGCTCAGAGCAGCCCAAAGAAGATACTCGGTCGTGACCTCCCTTTTTTCTTAGAAGTGTTGACTTTAGCAAACTTGCAAATGTCAATCCTTGCTCTGTCCCTTTGAGATGTACCCCCTACAACCCAGGACCTGCAAACCACGCCTTGGAAGTGCGATCACTGGGAAGGGCAGGTCCCCGCCCCCCACCTCCGCCCCTGCCCTCCCAGTCTCTGTGGGAGGGCAGGAGCCAGTTAGCAGGTGCAGCCAGCCTAAACATGCTGATTCCCCACTTAACGTCCTGCTTTAGCACACCCCAGCATTTAAAAAACCTTCTGCCCTTTGCGACACTTGGGTGGCTCAGTCAGTTTAAGCGTCCAGCGTCGGCTCAGGTCATAATCTCACGGTTTGTGGTTTCGAGCCCCACATCGGGCTCTGTGCTGACAGCTCGGAGCCTGGAGCCCGCTTCGGATTCTGTATGTGTGTGTCTCTCTCTCTCTCTCTGCCCCTTCCCCCAGCTCACACTCTGTGTCTCTCTCTCTCAAAAATAAATAAAACATTTTTAAAAAAATTTTTAATAAAGAAAAATTTAAAAAGCCTCCTGCCTCTGCTTTTCCCAAACTGAGATCGTTTTACACCCAAGCCCCTCTCCGCGGATGCAACAGTCTGGGTAAACTCGGTCTTACCGGTTTCCTCGAAAATCTGACCTACCAAGCCCTGTCTCCCGGTAGGACACTGAGGCAGGCGAGGCCAGCCACCCCCGGAGGTCGCGTGAACACAGGGTGGGTGGGACGCCTCCCCATCCCGCACTCTTAGCCACGTCCCTTGTTCCTAAACCGGCTTATCCGTTCCCCACGTGCGTGGCCCTGGGCAGATGCCACTGGGCGCTCCGGGGCCCAGGAGGCCCAGGCATCTCTGACACGTCACCTGTCACAGGCGTTTCCCCCACTGATGCCTCACTTAATCCGCGCTTGGGAAACAAACTCGGGTCTGTCCCAACGGACGGCGTCTGCGGGCGGAGCCGCGGCTTCTCCGGGAGAAGGGAGTCGATCAGCCTGCGCGGCGCCCGGGCCGCCTCACCTTCACACGAGCGGCCGTCGGCAGAGAGCCGGAAGCCCACGGAGCAGCTGCAGTAGTAGGAGCCCGGCGTGTTCTCACACTTGTGGCCGCACAGGCGCCCGGGATAGCGCCGACACTCGTTGATGTCTGAAATAGAGCAGGTGGGCCCCCTCAGTGCCACCCAAGCCTCTGCTGGCGACCCCACCTCCCGCAGCCTCTCTGCTCAGATGAGAGGCGCAAAGTGACTCGTCCCACGAGTCAAACCCACGGCACGAGTGGGCGAGGGAGCCGGGGCCACGCCCGCCCGTCTGCTCACCGGGCCAGTCGCGTGTCCCTTCCGTGACGCACACCTGAGGACGTGCCCACCCATCAGTTCCCCACCCCAGAGCCCTGAACGAGGGTCCACTGGGGTCTGACAAGGGGCCGGCCTCCCCCGAGCACCCTGGTCTGCGGATGGCAGGCGCTCGGCCGGCGGGGTCCGTCCCCGTTCCCGGCGCTGAGGCCACCGTGCCTCAGGCACGCAGCCCCGCAGCCCTGCACGAGGGCAGCGACTCTGGGAGAAAATCACTAATGCTCTCGGGCATTTGCGGAGTGGGCTGGTGTCTCATAGACCCTTGGAGGTCTTGAGTCAAGCAGAACACCCGTTCTGCGGGCGGGTGACACCCGGGAGTGCAGCACCAGGGCTGGGACCGGACGGGGGTCTCTTGACTCAGGGTCTCTTCTCGGGGACTGCTGCACTAGGGCTCTCCGAGGTGAGGCGTAGACTGTGGCCACGCCAGGGTGCCACCTGGCCGGGCCCCCCCTGGCCTTCAGGGATACCCACGTACCCACGCACGTCCTGCTGATGCCGTCGAAATAGTAACCGGCTTTGCACTCACAGCGGAAACTTCCAGGCGAGTTGACACACAGGTGCCCCGGCCCACAGGGCTCAGAGGGCGCCGCGCACTCATCCACATCTTGCAAAAGAGAAGGACACGTTGAAAAACGTTAAGCGGGGGCTTTTCCCAGAGATGGTCAGAAAGGAAGCCGGGAGAGCAGCAAACTAAACTGTACGTTGACAAAGCAGTATCATTGGCTCTTCGACACGATGTCCCAGAGCACCTGCTACGTGCTGGGCCCCATGCTGGAGACACAGCGGACCCAGATGCAGCCCCTACCCTCGGGGTCTCCTGCTCTGGCCAACCAGCAATGACCCTGGCTGAGGCGGAAAGGGCCCCGTGACCCGGGGAGACGTTAAGGAAGTATTCTGGGAGTCGTAGAGAGCTTCTCTCTGGCTGGCAGGGGTCTGGATCCAAAGGAATGTAGCAGCGGGTAGGCAGAGGGAGTAACGTAAGAGCAAAATACTACACAGAGAGGAAAGGGCAGGGCTTCTTTAGGGAGCTGCAAGGCCTGGTTCATCTGAATTATAAAGCTCGTGAAGGTGGGGCCACCTCAGGAGGACTCGGTTGTAAGCAGGGGCATCTGTCCTTGTCTGTCACCAACGGGGGCTGTGAGCAGGGAGGAATGAGAGCGCTTCCAGCTCGAGAGACCCTGGACAGACTGAAAGGGGTAAAACTGGGGGCAGTGGTGGGCTGGCAGGCTACTGCCATGGTCCAGGCAATAGATGACGAAGGTCTAAGCTTGGAAATGAGCAACGGGATGGATGGACAGGTTCACTTGGGGGATCTCCTCCTCCCCTTCCAGAGAAGGGAGGGGGGCGCCAGGCGCAGACAGAAAAGTTGATTGGTTCTCTTTTCCGATACCAACCGATACAGCGGGTTCCCTCCTCGTTTAGATGGTAGCCACGGCCACAATTGGGCACGTTCTTCTGGCACGTGTAGGAGCCCTCTGTGTTGATGCATGTCTGCCCAACAGGGCATGGGGCACTGATACTTAAACATTCATTGATATCTGCAGCAGGAAAGACGGAGACGGCGAGGTTAAACGTGGAGGGCTTCCCAAAACCCAACAGCTAGATCTCCGAAACCCCCCCCCCCCCACTTCCCTCCTTATTGCAAAACCACAAACAGAAGTACTACGATGCCCTCACCCTGGACCACGCGGCAGGCTTCCAGCCGGCTCCCAGGTTTTGCCACCACATGCCACCTGAAATACGACCTCCGTGGCATCTCCCTGCCCCTAAAGCTTCAAGCCCCCCATCCTTCCCTGCACCGAATCTGAAGCCGCGTGCCTGGCTCCCAGGTCTGCCCACGGTCATGTGGCTATGTCCCTTCTGAATCCTACAGGACTCGCAGTCCCCCACCATGGAGCTGGCAATTCAGGGGCCAACTCGTGTTCACTCGCTCCACACGGGGTGCGGGGCTAAGTGCCCTCGGCGCCAAAACTCTTGCCCCTGCGAGGCTCTGGGCTCCACCGATGATGGGCCCGGCCCGCCTGGCCTCGGCCTCACTCTGGCCAGCAGTCCCCGCGACCAGGCTTGAGCCCTTACACCACACTGATGGCTCCTGGACAGGCCGCTTGGGTCCCACCTCTGTGCCTTTATTCACACAGCCCCTGGCTGGGAAGTCACCTCCCCCGTCTGCCTGGGAAACACTTTCACAGCTTGCGTGTCACCTCCTGGAGGCCCCTTCCTGTCCGGCCCCCATCTGGGCTCCTGAGGCCCGAGCTGACTTGTGCCCAGCGGGGAGGGGCCGCTGGCTCCAAGTTCACCGCACTGTGGTCTCCCTCCTTGACTGCACGTGCCTGCGTGGGGCCTTCACCTCTGCCGGACACACGCCTGGCGCGTGCGAACCAGTGATCGGACAAGGAGGACCCTCCGTTCCCCCAGCTCGAATTTGGAGTAAAACCGCAGAGGCTAAACTTCTTACTAGGGGGAGACTTCTACAGGCAGCTAGGTTTTTAAGCACCGCCTTGTTCAGACACTTGCAAAGCACCCAGGGGACAGAGAGAAGG
Organism: Panthera uncia; assembly: GCF_023721935.1. Lineage (NCBI taxonomy): Eukaryota > Metazoa > Chordata > Mammalia > Carnivora > Felidae > Panthera > Panthera uncia. The sequence goes on along the minus strand of NC_064809.1, from coordinate 134,384,252 downwards.
GAGTTATGGTAGAAGGCCCCTGAGCCAAAGTCAAAAAGAGGGATCAGCTGTATTTCTCCCCTCCCGGCCAAGCCCCACGCTCCTTGAACCGTCAGGGGCCAGGACAGTCAGGGGTAGGACCCGGGGCCGCCCCTGGAGTCAGCCTTCACACAGCAGCGCAGCACTTAACAGTTTACAAAAGCTAGCCGGCTCTAGAAGCAGGGTGTCCTGCCTCCCAGCCCAAAAATCGGGGTTGACAGGCTACAGTCCGCCAGTCAAATCCAGCTCACTGCCTGTTTTTGTCAATAAAGCTTTATTGGAACACCCGAGCTACAACACAGACCCTATAGCACACGAAGCTGGTACTTACTAGGCAGCCCTTTACAGAAAAAAATTTGTCCCCTGCCCCGTACCAAGAACAAATGCAGCGTCTAGCAACGATATCGCTGCCTCCCCCGGAGGTTTTGTGCTCGCCAAGGATATCTACGGTTCCCAAACTGTGTTCCGTGGAACACGAGTACCCCTTGAGATATGGTGTGCTCCCCAGGCAGGGGAGTCCCCCCACCTGTGAGCACCACAAAGTAAGGAAGGACCAGGCAATCAATGCATGAATGGGACACCGGGAAAAATAAAGAACAAATAAATAGAAAAGGTCCAAGCCGTTTGGGAACACGTCATACGACCTCTGTCTCTTACGGGCTCACACGGGAAAAGCCCGGACGATCCCGGCTGAAAAGCACCTCGCTAACTTTAACCCAATGACAACGGGACCCTTGATTGCCCCGATGGAACACCTCGGAACACCCCAAGATGCCGTGCGCGGGAAGCCCTGCTCTGGCCCATTCTGTCATCCTCACTGAAGCCGAAAGGTAGACGGTGAGAACCCTGACAGGGAATCAGAGGAAGCAGGAAAAAGAAAACCAACAAAGATAGGATCGTCTCGGGGCGCCTGGGGGGCTCCGTTGGCAAAGCGTCCACTCTTGATTTCAGTTCAGGTCATGATCTCACGGGTTGTGGGATCGAGCCCCGCAGTGGGCTCTGTGCTAACAGTGTGGCATCGACTTGGGATTCCCTCTCTCTCTGCCTCCCCCCCCCCCTCCCCCCCCCCCCACTTCCCCCCCCCTCTGTCTCGCACTCTCTCTGCCTCCCTCTATCCCCACACTCACTCTCTCAAACTGAATAAAGTAAAAAATATATATTAAAGAAAAAACGTTTTAAAGAAAGGATCCTGAGTTTCTTTAGGAGCACTAAAGAGCACTGTGGGCACGAGAAGGGGCACCTGCCCGAGCCCGAGTTGCGGGACGCCTCGTGGCTGCTCTGCACACCCTCCAAACACCCAGGGACTGGCGGGTGGGGCTCCTTCGGGGCTTTGCTCTGCTCACCCAGGCTCTCCCTGCATCTAGGGAAGGATGCAGAGGGGACTGTCCCCACCCCTACTCTCACACCTTGTCCCCTACACACTTTGCACCCCGTAGAGGGGCAACGGGGCTACACAGACTCGCAAATGCTTCTTCTGTGTGGAAATCGGGGCTGATTTTGTCATGAGTCAGGGTTTCCACCCCAAACAGATGCCAGCCTCCTCTGCGGAGCCCCCTCCAAGCGCCCTGCAAGTCTGGGCAGGACCCTCCTCCCTGCTGGCCCTGGGAGAGCCGTCAGCCTCCTGCTCACAGGCCCCCTGTGCTGGGTGACGACAGCCCAGCTGGCAGGAGGCTGGCGGGGGGCCAACCCCAGCCAAGCTGAGGCCCCCACAGCTCCGACACCTCCCCATCCTCCCCGCACTGGATGACTGGGGAGCTTTAAAAGCAGAAGTCTGGGGTAGGGTTCCAAGGAGGCCTCTGTCCCAGGGGGTTACTGGTCTATTTGTCTTTAAATACTCTAGGATGGTTTAAAAAAAAAAAAAAAAAAAAAAAGGTGAGAGAGCTTTCTGTCCAAATTGCCATTTCAAATCAAAGATCAATACAGATTTATCTGAGAGAGGGCGAGGCAAACCTAAGACAGAAACCAGCTTCCAGAAGTGCCCTTTAAGGAGGGAAACGGGACAGCCTCAGTGAAGGAGGGTTCTAATTGGTGGTGTTTGCAGCTCTCCGGCAGGGGTGTGTGTGGGGGGGGGAGTGTTCCCGTCCTCAAAGGCAGGACCCAGAAGCTTCTGCTGGGCAGAGACCAAGGCCAGGCCGGCAGATCTGGACACAAATGCCAACAGCAAACACCGGCCGAGCCAAGTGGTTATAGCCTGGGTGACTCCGGGAGAAAGGGGTGTCACCTTATGTTTGCAGAGCTCGTGACTCGTCCCTCAGCTCCCTGCCCCCGCCCCACGCTGCTTCTCCATCCCGAGAGTGTGACCATTCACACGGGATTTCCTTTAATTCCACAGCAGTCTTGCTCTGACGTCAGGCAATACAGTAGATTTGTTTTGCGGTGAAATGTATGCAACATAAAGTTTGCCATTTTAACGATTTTTAAGCGTATAGACAGGTGGCATTAAATACGTTCACACGGCCGTGCAGCCATCACCGCCTTCCATCCACACAACTTTTTAATTTGCCCCAACTGAAACTCTGCGGGGTAAACACTAACTCCCCACATTCCCGCCCCAGGCCCCCGGCACCCTCATTCTCCCTTCCATCTCGATGAAATCCACGGATACAAAGTATTCTCTACAACAAACCTTTAACATACAAGGCATTTCCCAATCATCTTGTTCCATCCTTGCCTCAAGCTGCCAAACCAGGTAGTAGGATTATTCCCATTTTATAGAGGACGAAATTCAGAGTCGAAGGAGGGACATAAACCACCTTAACGCATTCATTCTGTCGGTCAACTACAGCCCTGCGGCCCAACCCGGCCTGCACCTGTTTTTGCAAATCAAGTTTTATGGGGACACGGTACCGTGCGTTTGTTCACAAATCTGTGGCTGCTCCCTAGCTTCGTCCACGGAGCCGAGTCTTTGCAACAGAGACCGTATGGCTCACATACTGGCTTCCCAGCCCTTCTGAGGATATGCTTGCCGAGCTCTGCTCGGCAGGCCCGGCGCGTTCTAGAGCTGTGGCTCGCCGCTCGAGCGCTCGCCCTGCCTGGGGGACCCTGGCGGCAACGTCTTACCAATACAGTTGCCTAGAGCATCTTGTATAAAGCCGCTCTTGCATTGTAGCTTGGGTCTGCAGCGGAAGGATCCCAGAGTATTCTGACAGATAAAATCGGGGAGGCAGTTATGAATACCACTCTCACACTCGTCAATATCTGGTACATCATAAAAAAAGGAAATTGTTAGCAAGAGTCCTGCTGGAAGCATCGTACAACATTCACAAAAATCACAAGAAAGTTTTTTTTCCTAACGCTCACTACTCAGACTACAACCCGAAACATTCCAGTCGAGAAGTCACATAAAAAAAAAAAGAGCCTTAGTTAGCCAAATAGTGCTCGCGTTGCTAAAGATTTAAAGTTCTTTTTTTTTTTTGTCCCCCCCCCCCCCCCCCAGGCTCTTATGAGGCAAACTTTCTGTTATATACTAAATAACCCAGGCATTTTCCTGGCAGTATGTGGGATTTTTTTTTTAACCTCTAGGCTAAGTGCATGTTTGGTTTAGACAATAAAGCAATGATCTTAGTGGCAATAAACACTGTCCCTACAAACTCATTCACTCTGACGTTGTCACAATATTCCAAATATGAACAGTGGTGATTGCCATGATCGGACACTTTGGCTGCCCTTCCTTTGAAGTTCGTGGCTGTCAAATGTTCAAAAGTGTATACTCAGCTGGCTGGGCCCCTGGGATCTCAGGGTCCAAACCGCCCAGCGAGGCTGCGAGGATGGGCTGAACAGAGCTTTGCCCAAAGGCCCTGCGACGTCAAGAGGGTGTGCCTGGCTTTTGAGTTACCCTCGTAACCCAACCAAAACTTTTATACAAGTGGTGTTTTTCGTTCTGAAGGGCTGGAAACCCTCAGAAGAGAACTATGTTCTCATAGATCCTCATCAAAGCCTTATCTGCCAAATAACATCTATGGCTTGGCGGGGAAAGGCCAGCAGCCAGAAATGTCGTGTTTTTAGGCAGCGGAAGAGAGTAAGCTTTGAACTTCAAGGAAGTCTGGAATCAGATGGAAGGCAGCTGTTGTACAGATTTTTTTTGTTTTTTTTTTTTTGTAGAAGGCACATGTGAGCACCTGAAGTTCATTCACTTCTCATCTTGCTTTGAAATGATCCTGCTCTGAGCCTTTTCAGAAGTCCAAACTCACCATTGTCATTAACTCAGCGTTAAGATAAGAAGGTAAATCTTTACTAACAACACAACCGGGTCGGTGCCCCGGGCAGTCACAGGTGGGGTCAGGGGGGCACACCCCCCTGGGAGTCCAGTGCTGCCTTTACTATCTTATTCTATCTATTCCTGGAGAGCTGAGGTGTGTAGACTGGAGAGTGTTATACCTTTGCAATCATTGTCCTCTGTGAGCTCATAGCCAGTCCCACAGCTGCTGTCTCTCTGGCAGCGGAAAGAGCCCACTGTATTGACACAGGACTCCCCAAGCCGGCAATTGTGGCTGCCCGTGATGCATTCGTTGATATCTAGGACAGACGGAGGCAACGAGGGAGTAACCAGCAAGAACAAAGGACCCCGGCGCTTCACCACAAGGAATGTACCGGAAGGCACCGTAAATGGGTTCCCAGCATCTCTCCAGTCCCCCCACCCACGTGTATTCGGGCTGTGCACCTGGAGGGGTCTCGGGCACTCACCACCCAATCAAAAGAATGGTTTCCTTCCCCGGCTAAGTTTCAGAGCGACTGCTCGTTTTTTGTTGTTTTTTTTTTTTTAATGTGTTCTTGATTTTCGAAAGAGAGAGAGAGAATGAGCAGGGGAGGGGCAGAGACAGAGTGGGAGACACAGAATCGGAGGCAGGCTCCAGGCTCCGAGCTGTCGGCACAGAGCCCGACGCGGGGCTCGAACTCACGAACCGCGAGATCGCGCTCTGAGCCGAAATCAGGTGCTCAACCGACTGAGCCACCCAGGCGCCCCCTACCGCTCGTTTTGAGAACGCACTAAGCAGTGTCAGGCCCTGCACTGGAGTCACATGACCCTTAGGACCCCTCTAAGAGGCTGTCACTGTCCTCTATCTCCCCCACCCCAAATGGGAGGGGAGAGAGAGGCTGAGGGATGTGCCCAGGGCCACTCGGATCCTGGATTCAGAGCCCGGTCAGACGCCAAACCCAGCCCCGTTTCCCAGCACGGTGTGTATATGCCCCGGGAGGAGAGCCGTGGCCGGGCGCCGTGGACTCCACCTGCCTATGAACGGGGCCCCGACGTGTGCAGAGCGTCAAGCAGAGACGGGGACAGAGGCCCCCCGCCGCCCTGCTGTGGCCGGAGCTCGGTGACGGTTACCTTCACAGGAGACGCTGTCGGGCAGCAGCTGGTAGCCCACGAAGCAGGAGCAGACGACCCCCTCCCCCGTGTCTCGGCACTGCTGTTTGCAGGGGCCGCCACCTGGAATCAGAGCAAATCAGGGCAACCGGGAGCCAAACACCCACCACAAGCCTCTGGCGTTTCCGGCTCCCTGTGGGCCAGGCAAACGCCCTCAGGGTGGACGACACACGGGACACAGGCTCCCCAGGTTGGAGCCCACCCTCTCCAGCGTGGCACCCCTCCCTTCCCGAGGGAGACCCCCGGGATCTGGCCCCTGCACGACCCCGGAACCTCCCCTCCAACCATACTTCCTGCAGGGCAGCTGACGGGTGCTCAGAGAGCCAATCTCACGGGGACAGACCTCTACCAGCTGGCTAAACGTTCTGTCACAGTTCTGGCCGCTCCCCAGGCCCTGCGAGCCCCCTGCCCGCTTCTCCAGCCTCTCCCTCTAGCCCCGGGCCCACCCCTCCCCGTGAGCCGCACGAGTCTGCGTGTCTCCAACACCGCGTGCCCAGTGTTACTTCCTTGGCCGGCCCCCCCCCCCCCCCCCCCCCCCCAGCCCCCCCCCCCACCCCCCCCCCCCGCCGGCCCCCCACACCCCCCAGAGAGCTTTCTGGGCTCTGTGCCCTCCCCACCCCACCCCCACCTCCCACCCCACCTCTGTGCGGCCTGTCACTGTACCCGGGCCACATCATTCTGTGATTTCACTGGCTCCCAATTAACGCCCCGACCACAGGGCAAGCTTCCTAATGAACCTCTGGAGCAGACTTGCCCGTCTAGACATGTGGAACGGTCCACGAAAGACAAATCTAGTTTTATCATGTGAAAAACAAACCTGCCAGGCCCTAGTCACTTTAAATTTGCAAATGATGCCGCCAATGGCACAGCTGGGGCTCCGGGACACAAGGCAAGTAACACTCGGCCCTCCCTCCGGTGGTGTTCACCCTTCACAGAGCCTGTGTTGGGGGGGGGGGGGGGCACTGTGCTGGGAGCTTTTAAGGACCCACACGGCCCCTTCCTGTGAGCTCACCCTGTCTCCCCCTGGCCCATCAGGCCCCAGCCCGCAGGGAAGGAGGAAGGGGGCCCAGGAGTGCAGGGACGTCAGAGCGACTTCAGCTGACTCAGCCCAAGCGCTCTTCCCAGGACGTCAGACTCCCAAGGACATGAGCGCGGACTCCCCCGCAGGCTGGATTCACGGCCCGCTGGAGGGAGCAGGGCCTCACCTCTGCAGCGGTCGTTCAGGTACGGGTCCTCCTGCTCCTCCTCAATCTCCGAAATCTTGGCTGTGGGAGAAAGAGAGGCAAATTGGGCATTTATCCAAACACAGCGTCCCGTCTTATCTCAGCAGCAACTCTGAATTCTCTACCTCCCTATAAGCATCGGGCAATCGCGCCCGTTTCATCAGTTCAGCGTTTCAACCGAGTGCTGTGGGAGCTGAGGCCATCCCAAGTACTTGCCCTATTTCAGCAAATGCAGTCACGGCCCCCAAACCGTGCACCTGGGAAAGGCTTCTTGTTAGGGCGTGAATTGTGTCTCCCCCCACTCCGCCTCACCTCGCCCAGAAGATACTATAGCTCTAACCTCCAGTACCTGTGAACGTGACCTTACTTTAGAGGAGAGTCTTTGCAGAGGATCGAGTTAAGGTGGATTAGGGTGGTCTGTGTCCTTATAAAAAGAGGAACCTGGACACAGAGACAGACACGCACCGAGGAAAAAGGATGTGAAGACACAGGCAGGAGACAGCCATCCGTGCACTGGCCAAGGAGCACCGGGGCGGCCGGGAGAGAGGCCCGCCCTGGAGCAGATTCTGCCCCGAAGCCTCAGAAGGAAGGAGCCCTCCGCCAACACCCTGCTCTGGGGCGTCTAGACTCCAGACTGTGAGACGCTACGTTTCTGTTGCTGAAGCTCCCCACCGGCCCGTCTGCGGTGCTTTGTTAGGGCAGCCCCAGGAAATGAATGTCCTTCTACAGCTTGCCTGCAAAACTCAGTTTACCGCCGGTCATCCACAGCCACTCACTGGGTTCATTCCGCAGACGGGTCTGAGCATCTGTGCTGGGGGTTGAGCACTCGGCTTAGACAAGGCCCCTGCACTCAACAGAAAATTCAACACGGCCACGGGAGACGGCGGGGTACCCTAATTTAATCGAATGGGGTGGTTTTCCACCGGTAGTTCTGGGGTAAGAGAAGAAACGGGTTAGTCCTTTCAGCTTGCGTACAGCCAAGGGCGGGGAGGATCCCTAAAGATCCTCGAAAACCAAGGCCTCCGAAGTCGAGGACCCTTCCTCAAGACCGGGTGACAGGGAACCCAACTCAATCACAAGTCAACAGCATTATGTTACAGCGCTGGGAGGGACGGGGTCGGGGGGGGGGGGGGCAAAAATCAAAGCACATCCATGGCACGATCCCGCCCGTGTGAGAGATGATGTTTTTGGGGTGATAGTGCGGTGTGGGTCTGGAGCCGACGACCAAGAAGGAATTCTTGAAGACGTCCTTGGTGCAAAAGGGCGATTAAAGCCCGGGGACAGGACCCGTGGGCAGAAAGAGCTGTCTGGGGACCATGAGGAGAGGCTGGTTATATACTATGGGGTCGGGGGAGGTAAAGTCCAGGGGAAGTTTCCAGGGACATTTTCACTGCTAAAGACTCCCAGGGCACCGGAGGCCTAGCTGTTGTCAAGCCAGGATGGTTTTTCCCTCCAGCAAAGCATCAGGGCTGAGACAGCAGGGAATCCCGCAGAAACGTGTTACTCTGCTGCCCAGTATCTGCCAAGGGGCTGCAGCCTAGAAGGAAATTGAGGTCTATCTGCCTTTGTTTCCCACATCAAGAGACACCGAAAGAGACCGCAGAAAAAACCAGGAAAGGAAATGGACCTAATGGAAACCGTATTTCCCTCTATGTCAATTTCCTCTTCCTTCTGCTTTCTGTATCTTCTAAACCACCCCCAGTGAGTGCGTAATCCACGCACGGCAGAAAAATAAACATCATTACGACCAAACGGTTTAGTAATTCCGCTATGAAATCCAATACGGCATAACTTACCTACACTAACTGCACAAAGGCGGTCTTTTCTCGGCGCTGTTAAAATACGGTAAGGGTCCCTAAGCAAACTTTTTGCTCGGCGAAGAACTGCGAAAAAGACCTTTCGAGTGCGAATCATCTCTTCTAGGTTAGGGGGCTGGGAACCTTTGCAATCTGGGGACTCTGCTCACGGGGGCATTCAGTCCAGGCCAAGGCACAGGCCGGGACGTCTGCCGGGAGGACCCGTGAAGAGCTATTTCTTCACCGTCAAGGTCTGCATGGTGTTCTGTGGGAACAAGCCCGGCCCTGACGGACCACCATTTCTGCCCCCAAACGAATCCAGAACCTGGGCGTCGCCAGCCTCAATCTCCCAGTCTGTAGAACGGGGATAATCAATATATGTCCTAGCAGTGTTCCACCCAAACCCTCCGTGGTAAAGGGACAGGGCTCTTTCCTTTGTTTTGAGCCAATCCTTTGATAACATGTAATATAAACGAATTGCCAGAAAGAACTCAAGAATGCAGACATAGAAGCCCCCGTTTAGAAATTAAATGGACATAAGTGACGCTATCGAATGCTTTAAAGTTTCTAAAAGCTTCCTCTCAACTTCTGTACTTATTTTTGTTAGAGGCCAACAGTGGTCTGTGGGCCCTCTGTGTGACCCCGTGACAGGACACAGTACGCCCGCGATCAGCGTTAGTGGAAGGGAGGAAGGTACGTCTGTGTCCGCGAGGAGGAAGGGCAGGGAGTCCTCACAGAGACTCTGGGGAAAGGCTGGGGCAAGGACGGAAGCAGATAAAAGACAGGAGAGAAAACATCTGGAGCAGCAGAAGAGCCCAGAGATCGTGATGGAAACAAGACGTAAATCGACAAAAATCCTTCCCAGAGACACGGGAGAAATGCTCGGCCAGCACGAATAGCTTGGGTTTGTTTAAAGTGAAAATGTCATCTCTGGTTCCAAGAGTCACGGAGGGAGCCAGAATGGGGTTCCAACCCTCCTTTACGAGAATCTGAAATCAGCCCCAGGGCATCCACGAGCAATCACAAAGAGAGACTGGGCCATCTGACGCAGAAGCATGAAGCCACCAAGGTCACACGGCCACAGGACGGGCAGCCTGACTAAGGGATCACAGGTACAGGTGTGCGAGCTCCTCTCACCGAAGGCCTTCCCACCCCTCACCCGCCACAGTGGGGAGGGGGTAGGGCATCCGAGTCAGGAGGAAAGGAGCCCAAAGTCAGACAGCAAGCCTGGGGCCCAGCGGACTCCTGAAAGTTTCCAGGCTTATTTCCATTATGGCCCAGGAAGCCCTGCATCAGTGGAAGAGATTATTAGACAAACAAGAAGTTTCCTGAACCATGTAACTGAGCCATGCTCCAAGGCTTGGATTCATCCGGCCTGGGACAAACGGAGGGTGGTGAATGAACAGCCGGGAGCTCCCTGGAAGCTGCTTTGGGGAGGGGGGGGGGGTCACTCGCCTCTTTGCTGAAAAAGTATCTATTAGCTGAAAGAGCCCAGGCAGGCAGCTGTGAGTGGTACCCCCGCCCGCCTCTTGTCTGCACATCACTGGCACCAGATGGAGAGAGAAAGGGCACTGGCCGGGGCGCGGGAGGCCGGCGTTCTCCCTCCCCTGTGTGTCGGCCTTGTGGCCTCGAGCATCAGGCCCTCGTCTGTGAACTGAGAGCAAGCTACCCGCCATGCTGCCTGGGCTGTTAGAAACGCAGGGAAGAACCGTGGCGATAAACGTCTGTGGAGCCAGGTGCCACACCAGACACCTCGTCCTCCCAGACAACGCAATTGTCCCCATTGCACCGATGAGTGAACTGAGGTCTGGATAAATCGGTTTACCTAAAATACACGTTAGGACAGGGACGTGAACCCAGACTTGTCAGATCCCAGATCCCAAGCCTTCGGTCCCAACTCCAGGGCAGTGGCCTCTCAGAGGAGGTGACAAACGCCAACAGTGCTCTGACAGTCAGTCTGTGCTGAGTTCAGGCGACAGCAAACGTGTGTGCTTATACTCTGCCCGTGATTGTTAATTTTCTGTGTTAACTCGGTTGGGCCACGGTACCCAGAGATTTGGTCCAACACCGGTCTCTATTTGCTGTGACGGTATTATTTAGAGGAGATTACCATTTACATCAACGGACTTTGAGTAAAACAGATCGCCCTCTGTAATGTGGGTGGGCCTCGTCTAATCAGGTGAAGACTGACCTCCTCCAAGCGAGAAGGCATTCTGCTAGCAGACGGCATTTGGACTGAAGCTGCAATATAAACTCTCCCTTGGGTCTCTGGCCTGCTGGCCCACCCTGCGGATTTCAGACCCGAGTGAGCCAATTCCTCAAAATACATTTCTCTCTCTGCATACGCATGCACGCATATTCTGTCGGCTTTATTTCTTCGGATGACCCTGACTGGTGCGCCGCCCGAAAGGGAAAAGACGGAGGAAATTACCTGCTTCTTGGAGGTCCCCAAGGTCCCCGGGGGCAAAGTCTGCGGTCTCCTGGCCCTTGACACAGCATGCCCGGAAGACCAGCCCACACTGGTAGCCGACCATGAGGGTGTACTCGCAGCTCTGGCCCTGGGCCTGGGCCGCCCTCCCCAGCAGGCAGCAATGGCAGCACCTCTGCAAACACAGAGACTCCAGGTGGAGAAGCCACACAACAGAGCAGGGCCCCCGGCCTCACCGATCCCCGTGTCCCCAGGCGGCGAGGACGCCGGCTGACGTAGCTGTCTCCTCTAAACGCTGGCACTGTGTAGAGCTCAGCGAGCCAAGCCCGGAGCACATTGCCAACCCAACCTCACAGGTCCTGGCTCTGAAAGCAGCCTTAAAGGGGTTGCACCCAGCACGTGCCCCCCAACACCAGATGTCCCCCTTCCTGCCCGGCTCCTACATCTCCGGGGGGAATTAGCTAGGACAGGGATCTGCTAAGGGTCACCCAAGGGCGCCCTGAGGCTCCACTCCTCGTGTGCGGTCGAAGGTTTCTCTGTGACGCCCAGGAAAATGCATCTGCACGCGTCTCTTCCCTTCAGAGCCCGGCAGGAAGCACACTGTGCGTTCGAGAAGCACGGGCACCTGAAGACAAGTCGTCAAGTGAGGGACAGAGTCACTGCCTGTCACCTGGACCCCGGTGTTCCTGAAAGTCACACCTGAATCCAGGGGGTTCGTTCGGCCCTTAATGTACGAAAAGCCCCGTTCCAGTCCTTATTATCCTCAGAAAGGCACAGAACTTTCCAACAGGTCCACAGCAGGAGCCAGGAGGTGGGGCTTGGCTCGAGTTTCTGCGGAGGTTGATGGGGCGTTCTACAACCCCCCCCCCCGCCAGAAAGAGGGAGGCTTCGGCTACCCCCTCCACCTTCCAGGGCATGACGAATCCTCCCCAGAAACACAAATCACTCGTCTGCCAAAGGGGCCTGTTCCCACTCCCGTTAGGATGTTCCGTGGCTTTTCCACACACACACCCCCCTTCTCTCTAGTCTGGGGACAAGGGCAGAGCTGTCTGCTGGGCAGACGGTGTCTGCAGAGCCCCTGCCCTGCCTGGGGAGGCGGCCACTGGACGCCCGAGCTCCTGGCTCCCGGGACCCCTCGACCAGACCGCCCCACCCTCACCCCTCCCGGCTCCCTCGCGCCAGAAGCTTCCGCCATGAAGGCCCACGAAGGCTGAGGGTGGGCGGAAGGGCTCTGGAGCTCCCAACTACTCCACGCCCCAATCTGTGTGAAGACAGAACCCTCAGAAAGGAGCCCCCCCCCCCCCCCCCCCCCCCAGAATCCAGATTTCGTTCCGATTCACGCTCCTCGGAGTTACTTCCTGGCCTTCCTGACTGGGAATGGGAACCCTTTCCTCCTGGAGCTGCCCCCCCCACCAGGACCCGGGACCCCGCTGACCGGGTCCAAAGCTCCCTGTGGTTGTTTTTCTCTCTCAGTGCGCGGTGAGGGAGGGACAGCCTAGTTCATTTACGGTTTTCAGGCCCGACCAGAAAGCTCTCAGGAACTGCCCCACCCCCGTGCGAAGAGGCAGATCTTTCACAGGGACAGAGGCCCTCAGGGACTGGGCCCGACCTGGGTGAAGTCACCTGCTCAGAACTCAGCCCCCCCTAGAGCCCAGTGGAGCCCACGCCCCATTCCACCTCCACAGACTCCTCCCCTGCCAGGCCACTTTGGGGTGTGGGCCACTCTGAACCTCACTTTCCTCTTCTAGGGCAGTTAGGGATGTCACTTGTTTTCAGAGACCCCGGGGTCCCGTTCTACTTCCCTGGTGGGCAGGAAAGCTTGAGGGGGCGTCCTGGGCAGGGTGGGGGGCCTGCCGTGAGCTGCAGAGAGGGCTCTGAAGGCCCTGAGCCCAGGCAGCCTCTGCTCTGATCTCTGCACTCCTGCCAGAGGCCCTGGGATGGGAGGTCCTCAGGGCAAGCCTGGGTCCCTCCACCCCGGTCTCCTCAGTGTTGTCCATGACTAAACTGAAGGGGGCGGGGGATGGGGGAGGGCCCTGAGAGGCCCCTCCCCCCTCCTGGGCTCCTCCCTCCTCCCCGCCCTGCCCTGCTCGCCAGGGCTGGAGGCCCGGGCAGATGCCGCAGGCAGGAGAGCACCCAGGCTGGGGGACAGCGGCTGCTGGCCGGCGGGGGACGGGTCCTCACCTTCACGAACGTAGCCTCGAGGCTGGCGTTGTCGCTGCGCTGCACGGCGCAGCTGTCCTGCTCGTTGGCCAGGTTGATGCCTGTGGCACAGTGGAGCTCCTCCAGCTGGCTGTGACAGCACTGTTCCCGGACCATCCTGCGGGCAGAGGCCAGGGCTCGGTGGGGGAGGGGCCCGCCGGGGGGTCCACAGGGCCTGGGAGCAGCAGCCCCTCGGGGGCGGGAGCTCTGTCACCTTCCGGTGCCTCCCGTTTCCCAACCCAGCCCCACCCACCCGCACACACACGCACACGCACACGCACACACGCCAGCAGACAGACGGTGCTCGGTAAGCACAGAATGAGAGAGGCTGGATGCAGGGTGGGGTCTGGGGGCGGAGGCAGGAGACCCCCATGTGCCGCTGGAGTCCCGGTTCATCTCCCGGCTCCGAGCCTCGCCCTGCAAAAAGCTCTCACCTAGTGACAACACCCAAACACGGGCACCCTGATCCTTCACCAGACCCCAGCACTCATCCCCGTTTTCCAGGCTCAGAGGAGACGGCTCCAGACAGGTGCAGTAGCTGGCCTCAGGCCACAGAGGGAGGACGATGGCAACAGCGACACCACGCTGCGGCGTCCCCGTCTCCCGGCCCCGCGGGGGGCCCCAGGAAGAAGCCGGAAGACGCCACGCATAAAAGGCTTGGGTGGGCAGAAGGACCCTCACCTGCCACAATGGGCTCAGGGCAGTGGGGCCTGGCCCGGAGGCGGGTAAGTGAGCAGGAGGTGTGTGTGAGTCACAGGTACGGCTCCCACCAGACGCGAAGTAACCCCGGCTTCAGCCAACGCCAGCCAGGACAGGAGGAGCCACCCACCCTGTGCGTGTCCAGAGAGAATGGGCCCAGCCCGGCCTCCTCCTGCGGCCGGCCGGCCGGGCTTCCTCTGCCCATGAGCGGCAGCCCCCCACCGCCCGCCCTTCCCCCCACCTCCACCTGCGGGGCTGGGGCTCCGCACCTGGCTTCCCATGTGCTTCCAGAACCAGCTGGGTCTCCAGGATGGGTTTGTCTAGGCTGGTGATACTACACGTTTCACTCGTGCTTTGGGTGAGTTTACAAATACTGGGCATTTCACTAAATTGTCAGGAACAGCAACCAGACAGGCACCCGTCCATCCATTCACTCAAAGATACTGGCTGGACAGAAAACAGCCTGAGAGCCTCAGGACGAGGACTGGAGGCCTCGGGGACTGTGGGTGGGGGTGTCAAAGCTGCTGTACAAAGCAGGAGGGTAGTTCCTCGAAAAATTAAAAACAGGACTATCCCGTGATCCAGCAGGATACACCCCTCCCAAAATTGAAAGCAGGCACTCAGAGAGATGTTTGCACAGTCACGTCCACGACAGCATCATTCACAACAGTCCAAAGAAGGAAGCAGCCCGAGCGTCCACCGAGGGACGGGTGAACGAAACGTGGCCCATCCGCACAGCGACACGGGATTCCGCCCCAAACGGGGAAGGAGATCCTGTCCCCTGCTACGACACGGACGGGCCTCGGGGACAGGATCCTCGGGGAAATGAGCCAGGCACAAGAGGACAAATACTGTTTGTTCCCACTTCTATGAAGAACCTGGAGTCGTCAAAAATCAGACAGAAAATACACCAGGTGCGGGGACGGAGTTTCGATCTGGAAAGACGAGAACATTCGGGGATGGCGAGTGGAGCCAGGCTGGAGGCGTGGAGCCACGTGCCTAAAATTCGTTAAGATGGTCAAAGGGGGCACCCAGGCGGCACACTCCGTTAAGCGTCCGACTCTTGATTTCAGGTCAGGTCACGATCTCGCAGCTCGTGAGTTCGAGCCCCGTGTCGGGCTCTGTGCTGACGGCGTGGAGCCTGCTTCGGATTCTCTCTCTCCCTCTCTCTCTGCCCCTCCCTTACTCGTGCTCTCTATCTCTCCCTCAAAATAAATAAAATAAACTTAAAAAAAAAAGACGGGGGGTGCCTGGGTGGCTCAGTCGGTTAAGCGGCCGACTTCGGCTCAGGTCACGATCTTAGGGTTCGTGAGTTCGAGCCCCGCGTCGAGCTCTATGCTGACAGCTCGGAGCCTGGAGCCTGTTTCGGATTCTGTGTCTCCCTCTCTCTGACCCTCCCCCGTTCATGCTCTGTCTCTCTCTGTCTCAAAAATAAATGTTAAAAAAAAAAATTAAAAAAAAAAAAAAGACGGTAAAAGTTATGCTATGTGTATTTCACTGCAAGTAAAAGAAATCTGGCTGCGTCCCTACTGTGTGCCAGGACCATGCCGAGGCTTCAGGGACGCGGGGAGGGGTGGCCTGGCGGACTAGAACAGCCTTCCGCACCGAAAAGGCTCCCGCGGCCACGGTTGCAAAGCTCTGCCCTGGTGGGGCCCGGAGCTGGGCGTCTGGAGACCCGCGTCCAGATCCCCCCCGATCCCCGCCCTGCACTCTCCCTGCCCTAGACTTGGACCAGCAACCTGACATCCCGCCCGGCTCGCTCGCTTCCCTCCGTCAAGCCCCGGCTCAAACATCCCGTTACAACATCCCACCTCATCCTGAGCTCAGAGCAGCAGTGAGGGGCAATGAGGAGGCGCTGGATGAATGAAAACTGAGAAATTTACTTAAAACCAGAAAGGTCGAATGCCACTCCCGAAGAAGAAAAATGATACGAGGCCTAAGTTACCAAGCGGCCGGTGATCTTTGGTTCCTGCATCCTTTAACTATTACTAACAAGAAGAGCCTCTTAAACCAGATTTGATTTATGACCTGCTCTCTCCCCCTCCCCTGCCTTCGCCGTCAGTGGTAATATTGAGTTTGTGAGAAAATCCCTGCTATCAGGCCTCGATGGGCTGCTGGTCAGGCCCGGCACTCAGAGCCCACGCCCGTCCCGGCACCGAACACCTGACTTTGGGCTCACAATTATCTGTCGTCTGCTGTCCTCGCCCCCTGGAACAGAAAGCATGGAGGGCTGGGGAGGGGTCGCGTTCTCCTGAGTATCCCTCACAGTGGCACTCAATGCCTGCTTCTTTTTTAAAAAAAATGTTTTTCATGTTAATTTATTTTTGAGAGAGAGACAGAGAGTGAGCAGGGGAGAGGCAGAGGGGAGTGGGGGGGACAGAGGATCCAAAGCACAGAGTTATCAGCACAGAGCCCGACACGGGGCTCAAACCCAGGACCGTGAGATCATGACCTGAGCAGAAGCTGGACGCTTTAATCGACTGAGCCACCCAGGCGCCCCTCAGTGCCTGCTTCTTGAATAAAAACCCAACTGTGTTCTTAGATGAGCGACATCTCTCTTTGAGCCACCAGCCCAGGCTCGGCCTCTGATCTCCGCAGACTACGTGGGGTTTGAACCCCAAAGGTAACCGAGCAAAGGGGAAAATGTCCAGGAGAGGCTTGGAGGGACGGCGGACAGTGACGCGGTTAGAGCCGGTCAGCTCGACAGCTAAGTACTCTCCAAGAGGCTCTGGACACACACACAGCCCGGCCCGTGAGTTCACTGGGACAAGCCAATTAGCCTCCTGGAGCTTCCGTGAAACCGCCCGTGACCGGTAAGCGGTGGCCAGGGAGGACGTCGTAATCTGCGAACGCTCGCCACCCGGCCGGAATTTCCGTAGGCCCCTGTGATACGAAGTGAGTGCCACCAGCAGGCAGTCGGGGGTCAAGGGAGCCCGGACGTGTAGCCACATTCCCCACAGAGAGAAGAAATTCCCACTCGGCCATTCCGGTGACATTCTCTGCATCTTAAGATTATCTCTACGTGCACGTTCGAAATTTACCCTTGACCAAGATGTCACAGAACAAACGCGTGCTGCATAGCGAAGAAGGTATTTTCCACGTAGTCTGGGGATTGAAGATAACTCCAGAACCTATTAAAGACTTTGGTGGCTAGAAGTCACTCATAAACGGAGCAGTGACTGAGATCCAAATTCACAAGTAGGGGCCGCCAGCTTCTGAGTTTCTCTGACCTCAGTCTCTCCGTCTGGACACCGAGAGGTTCGGCTGATGCCCTATTTTAACGTCTGTGATTTCAGTGAGCGTTGATAATAGAGGCTCCCTGTTACGAGTGGAACTGTGTCCCCCCAAATTCCACACTGACGTCCTCACCCCCAGTATCTCAAACGTGATATTGTATCTGGAGACAGGGCCTTTACGGAGGCGAGAAAGGTAAAGTTAGGTGATCCGGGTGGCCCTGATCCACTATGACTTAGGTCCTGCGAAGAAGGGGAGGTCAGGACACAGACGTGCACAGAGGGACGACCGTGTGGGGACGCAGAGGAGGACGGCCGTCTGCAGGCCCACGAGAGAGGCCTCGGGAGGAGACCGCCCTGCCCACGCCGTGATCCCGGCCTTCCGGCCTCCGGAGCTGTGAGACCATAAATGTGGGTTGTTCGAGCCCCAGAGCGTGTGGTGTTCGTCACGGCAGCCCGGGCAGACTGCAACGCTCACACTGCCTGGCTTTGTGGGGCTGGCGTCTTCCCTCCTCCTCCTGTCATCGTCCCAGTCCCAAAAGCATGGTGTCACAACCCTCCTTTTGCACGTGGGGAAACCGAGGCTCTGCGCTGGCTCAGGTTACGCAGCCAGAAATCCAGCCCAGTCCACCCAGCTTCCCAGGGCCAGGCTGCTCCTCGCTGGCTCGGTCCCCAAACACAGCGCTCGGTGCTGACCGCCCGGCTCTGCCTCGGCCCCTCCAAGCCACACTCGGGAGCCAAACTCCCAGCTCTCGCCCATCAGACGCCCGAGTGCGTGGCCTCCCCCCTCCCCGTCAATTCAAACAACCGACCGTCCTGTTTTCTCTCCCTCTGTTCGGTCCACAGCGCTCTGGACCTTTCAAGCATTTTCCCAAATCGAGATTTACGTCGCCCGGCGACGCTGGCCGATCGCGTTATGCCCGCTGCCAGCTGAGATGCAGAAGTCCAGAACGAGGGAAGGAAACTTCACTGCACCCTCCTTGGCCGCTCTCCACCCAGCCCCCCACGGCTCCGAGGGCCGCACGGAGGAAACGCGCGGCTGTCACAAGGAGGGAACGCTCTCGGGGCCTCGCCTCCCTGACATCTGCACCCTGGGCGAGCCGATCTGGGTTCGAATCCCAACGCCATCACCCACCGGCTGTGCGCAGGGGGCAGAGCTCAGGTTCCTGGGCTGTAAGCCGGGATTAACAGCGGGGTGACGTGAGGAAAACGTTCATCACACACAGCAGGGAGCAGCTCTGTACAGGCTGGCCCCTACTCTTACTGTTACCTTTCCGGTGACGATCGACATTCCAGACCTTCATGGTTTACTCGACGCTTAACGCCTGCCAAACCTTCGAGGGAGCTTGGGTTAATTTAGGGAAAAAAAGCACAGTTCGTCCAGGTTTTGGCTACTGCGTAGGGGAACAACCGTCTGCGGGAACGCTCCGCTCTGGACCGGCTCACGCGCGCTGTCGGGGTCTGAAGGCAGGCCACGCTGTGACTCGCCAGTCACGTGATCTCATCCGACCGCCCCTCCCCCCCCAAACAGACCCCCTTTTTGTTAGGAGGAAACTGACTTGGCCACAGTGCCCAGCGGTGGCAGAGAGAACAGCCACCCCAGCGAAGCTCTCTTTGCTCTGCAGCCCAGCGAAGGGGAGAGACTCCCGGGCCGCCCCAGGGAGGGGGAGCCCCGTCCCGTGCGGGGACGTGGGAGCACAGAGGAAGGAGGCGGGGGTCATCCACCACGCCCCCCCACAGCCTGGGCGGATCTGGGCCTGCACGCCAGACTCTGCCAGGGGTCCCGGCACACCCGGCTTCCTGCTAGAGGAACACCGTTCTGGTAAAACGGCCGTCACTGGCAAACGTACCTGCATTCCTTGGATTCCGAGGCATAAGGCAGTGAGCAGTCCCTGTGCTGTGTGGCCATTTGATGTCCGTCTGCACAGCAAGCCTCCATGAGGGTGTCTGCGGCCACTGTGCGGGAAGAGAGCAGGGCGCCTGGTGAGGGGGCCGGCTCACCACTCACCCACGCGAGGTCCCCTTGGACAGGCGCCCCCTACCCCACTTCCTCAGGCATCCACGGCAGGTGAGGCCGGACCGGACGGCCCCGCACACATCCTCGGACGCTCCACAACGTGAACTTTGAACCCACTGGGTCCTGGGCTGGAATCCACGCCGGCTCCTTCCTGGGAAAGCCTAACGCCTTAACCAGTACCTTAACCGGTACCTTCCGCATCCAGTTCTGATGGGGCTGCGGCTCAGCACCCAGGATCCACACCCACTTGGGCTGAATCCCTGCTCCGGCCACACAACAGAAACTCGGATGCGGACCCTGCCCAGACGGGTCGGGAGGGCAACCAAGGCAGGGACGTGAGCACGCGCCGTGCAGCCCGGCAGCGAGGGTGTCCAGGCACCGGAAACCGGACTCTTAGAGGGTCAGAAATGGGGGCGGCCTGGAGGCTCCCGGCAGCGCTGATGAGACAACCCAGGGAGCCTCCCCTGCTGAGCGGAGGGCAGACTCCAGGGAGGACTGTGGCATACACAGACTCGGAGGGCAGAACGGAAACGGGGGCCTCCCACGCCACGAGCCCACCCGGGTGAGAAGAAAAGAGCCAACATTTCTAGGCCAGCTTCTGGGAGCCACGTCCGGGCGCTCTCGGTTAATTTCTGTAGCAACTTGTTGGCGAGGTGGCAGTCCTCGTGATACAGCGGCTGACCGCTCCTGCCCTTGATCTGCATGAGACGGGCGTCTCCGCTCACCCGAAGGACAGGAGGAGGGCTCCCCAAGGACAGAAGGTTCAGCAGCCGGCCCACGCATGCCCTCACAGCTGGACAACGGCCCTCCGGTCCCCAGCCTGGCTCTCGGCCTCACCCCAGACGGCTGCCCCAATGAGCCTCGTGCCTTGGGGGAAGGAGAGGGCCCCCCCCAAGGCAGGAGCAGCTGGGTACCGAGATGCCCTCAGCCTAGAAGACTCGTGTGGCCGGGAGCATTAGCACCAAAAGCCTCTGTCTGCGGCCTGAGTGCAGGATCACGCTGTGCAGGACGTTGCAAAACTGGCTTTACAAAACCCCACGTTTTCTCACTGATGGCTTTCCAGCACCCAACGGGGTAAATCCCACCGGGCCTGGCAGCGTTTCGAGGCACCAGCAGCCACGGGTGTCCCATTGGAGTTCATTATTCTTCCAAGGCCGGGCCCTCGGGGCGGCCCCAGAAGGGAGGCTCACTCTTGGGCTTAGCAGGAGGCCGAGAGTTCCTAAAACACCAGCTTTGACAACCGGCCGTCAACCAGCACAAACACCTGTGCAGTCAGACTGGGCGGGGCACACGCTGCCCTTGAAGGCCCTCCAGGCTGGCAGAGAAACTGCCGTCGAGCACCAAGAGTAGCCCTTCCAGAAACATCCCGGGAGACTTAGTGCACGGCCGGCCCTTTCCTGTGGCCAGGAGGACGAGGGGTGTCACCTGGGACCGAGTCAGGGCTACCCCTCCGCCGGGGCTTCCAGGGACCCCTGGGCTGCTCTTCACAAGGAGGGAGGTACCCCGTCCCGGCCCCACCCCCATGGGGCCGTGGGGGGGGGGGGGGGGAGTCCAAGGTGGTTTGGGTGAGAGTGACAATCCACCCAGCCTGGCCTGGGTGCCCCCCTGCTCACAGCCCACCCCCTGTCCAGGGAGCACACCTCACTGTTCCAACATTTCCGACGGCCTTGCCCTCCCAGCCACAGAGGTCTTACAAGCTGGGCCATCCCTTTTCCTCACGTTCCTCGGCACAAAGCTGGCAAGCAGCAGCTACAGAGCCGAGCGGAAAAAGCATGCGCTCTGGGGTCACAGCCCCAATCCCGACTCCAGCGCTTTCTTGCTCTGTGACCCCAGGCAGGTGGCTTTCCCTCTCTGAGCCAAAGCTCCAACGGTAAAAACAGGGCTCGAAATAACCTTTGCAGAGATGCTGAGCGAGTGCGTTTATAAAGTTCTGAGCACACAGTGAGCTCTCAGAAAACAGCGCTTGATTATGTGTTTTTATTTTTTTTAACATTTATTTTTGAGAGAGAGAGAGAGAGAGAGAGAGACAGAGCACGAGTCGGGGAGGGGCAGAGAGAGAGAGACACAGAATCCAAAGCAGGCTCCAGGCCCTGAGCTGTCAGCACAGAGCCTGACATGGGGCTCGAATCCATGAGCTGTGAGATCATGACCTGAACCGAAGTCAGAAACTTAACCAACCGAGCCACCCAGACGCCGCTTGATTATGTGTTAAAGAAACAAAGGGGGTATGCTTGCCATGGCCCATGAGAAATGGGGAACCATGGCCCTGTGTGGGTGTGTGGAAGCCCCTAGGGATGAGCAGTGGCCCCAAGGCCTCCCTCGGACTCTGAGAAAGGCAAGCCCAGTTAAAGCTTAGACTCCCACAGCCAGCTCAGCAGGGCGAGAACTTTGTGCCCGGGGCTGTGGAAACATTTGGAAATGATTCTCCCTGGGGAACCTGAGCACTTTGAACCTTATTCTCAGCAGGACAATAAAATGTTAAGTCCTCCGCTCCGTTCAGAAATCTGGAATGTCCCTGGAATGCTTGAAGCAGCCACAAGGCTGGGACTTGTGCAAGGCAGAGCCGTCTGGGGGCTGGGTCCCGGGTTTGGGGAGCGGGCGGGGGGGGGGGGAATGAGCAGGCAGCCAGGTGGGAGCCCCACGGCCATCTGGGGCCAGCTCATCCCCCTTGGGCGTGAGGCACCCCATCAGCCTCGCGCACGGCCCCATCAGCTTAGCCGTGGAGAGCCCACCAGGGTCCACAGCCAGCCGGACAGTGATGAGGCAGAGGCACAGGGAACAGACCAGGGCAGGGCATCACGGCCCCCATCGTAATAATCAGCCTGACACCAAGTAAGCCTCTTTGCATTCAGCATCTCTCTCCCCCTTGACCCCTCAAGCCCTCTTTCTATGCCATCATGCAGGCCACACGGCATCACACTGTAGAGCAGAAAAGGCAACTTTCCCAACCTGTTCCCCCTCTCTTCACTTCCGGTATTTTACACTCAGGAACAAACAGCTCTGGGTTGAACATCTTTGTTCATAAACGTTTATTCCTCAAGTCCTGAGCATTGACTTAGGCCAGAACAGCCAAAGGAGAGGAGCTGGATCAGGGGGAAGGCATTCTTGGGCAATCACAGCGGATTGCCGTCCCAAGAAACACCCAGCCCCACCAACCATGTGGCTGGAGCACAGTGACCAGGGACATGTTTGCAGCCAGCACCTGTGGCCGATGGGTGGCCTGCTAGAGCAGAGCCAACTGGCCAAAGTTCATGGGCTTCTGGTGAAGGCTGAGGTAGTGAGCTGGGGATGAGCTGAGAGCTGCAGCTTAAAGTTGGAGGGACCTGAGGGAGAATGCCGGTCGCTGTATTTATCATGCTCCTTTGGGGTGGGGCAGTGCAGAGGGAAGGAAGGGTTCAGCATCAGGCAGAGCTGGGTTTGAGCCCCGGGCCTCACTCTGCAGCTCACCATCCCTGGGCGAATTCTTGAAGCCATCTGCACCCAGGTCTGTGTCCCAATCTGTGAAATGGGGCACGGACCACTGAATCACAGGGTTCTTGTGGGCGCCTGGCACACGGAAGGCAGCCAGGGAATTCCCTACTTCTGTTCCTCAACCATCCCCATTCACCACTGTCTTTAAACCGTTTGCTGTGGGTACTCTGCCACCGAACTGTCACATCAGCAGCTGCAGGTATGGAACCCGGATTCCAAACATAATTACACACGGAAGAAGCCAAATGGAGTTAGGTCACCTAACAGTGACGTGGACATAAATGCTAAGGTGTCCTCGTCCCCACCTGGAACACACCTCACTCTCCCAACACCAGTGGGTGGCCAGCTCCGCACTCTGAATGAGTGTCACTCAAAATCCCTGATGTTTCCCTGCCAACCTCTCATTTCATTGCTCGTTGGTCTGGGCTCTGACCCCTCTAGGCTCTGGCCCTTCTCTGTTTCGCCCTGTCACCTGCTCGCCTCCAGACATCACCCAGTTCTGTTGGGGTGTCACTCAAGACCGTGCCCCCTCCCCCATCACTGCCATTACCACTGGTGCCGCACACTCACTGGGCACCTACTATGTGCCAGGTACAACACGGGCGCTTCCTTGATTCCCCCAAGGACCCAGGGAGGCCAGTTCATTAGGGTCCCCGTTTTGCAGATCAGAAAATTCCAGCTCAGAGAGGTCAAGTGACCAGCTCGAGGTCACACAGCCAGAGGGACAAAGTCAGGCACCAGGTTTGGTTTTGACAGCCTCCAGAGCTAGGCTCGTCTGCCCCTGGTGAATTAAAAACTCCTCTGGGGCAAGGATCGCATTCTTCTCCTCTCAGTGACCCTGAACCACCCGCCCATGCCCGGCACAAACAGCGAGCGAGGCTCAGGAAGTTGAGCAGGACACAATGGCCACAGGCATCTTCACCGGGGGCCTGATGGGCAAGACGACCTTGAAGTATAGGGTTTGCTGCAAACACGCCTCTTCAGGGGGAGGGAATGATCCCAAAGGACAACGCTCGATTGGAGCCGACTTCCGCAAAGGGCCAGGCTGCTGAGAATTTAAGCAAGAGCCCGGGACCTGCTGGGGCATCGGTCTGAGACTCAGAACTGCCACTCTCTTGGCCTTAGAGACGGTTACCCCCAACCCGTCGGAGGGAAGCGGAGCTGTGGGGAAAGGAGGTGGGGCGAGGGGGACACCCTGAAGAATGTTCCGGCGTCACGGCTCAAGATGTCAACAAAGATACCGTCTGCAGTAGGCCTGTCTCTAAAAGACAGGTGTATCCTGTCCAAGAAAAGGTCTGTTGTGAACTTATGTTCTGAAACAAATAAAGCCTCCCGGCTCCTCCCAAGCATCTCCTTTCGGTGGGGCAGGGCCAGGCTCTCCAAAGCACAAAGCCAATACCACTCCCACCCCCGGACACACGTCTTCCAAGAAACGTCCCAACTGGAAAGGGACGCACGGTCTTTGCTGTTTTCATACGTGTCCCCTTTGTAGTGAACAAGCGTTACTCTGGTGGTGAAAAATCACTTTGGGTCAGAAAGAGAGGCGGCCCGGGGCGCCTGGGTGGCGCAGTCGGTTAAGCGTCCGACTTCAGCCAGGTCACGATCTCGCGGTCCGTGAGTTCGAGCCCCGCGACGATCTCGCGGTCCGTGAGTTCGAGCCCCGCGTCAGGCTCTGGGCTGACGGCTCGGAGCCTGGAGCCTGTTTCCGATTCTGTGTCTCCCTCTCTCTCTGACCCTCTCCCGTTCATGCTCTGTCTCTCTCTGTCCCAAAAATCAATAAAAAACGTCGAAAAAAAATTAAAAAAAAAAAAAAAAAAAAGAAAGAGAGGCGGCCCAGGGAAAGAGTACCAGGCAGGGAGCCCGGGCTGGTGTCCCTGCTTTGTCCCTGGTGTGCACGAGGGGAATTACAGTCACTACAAATGTTTGCCGTAACCCAGACAGAGAGTACGGAAAACCACTGCCTATGGTGCTTCCGTCCTAAAGACCCCAACGTGCTGTCCCACTAAAACCACGTGGAGTAGGACAGTGAACCACCCGGGGCCCCCCCCAACCTTGCCCTTCCTCGTTCCTATAGAACAATGGCCGTGCGTGCATCCTTGGGTTAAAATGAACTTGAACACCCCGCACGACTGTTGTCTTTAAAAAAAAAGCTGACCATCTAAGAGTGAACTAAACGCTTCATTTAAAATGCTGTGGTCGAAGACGACATCCTCAGTGAAATAAGCCAGTCGCAGAAGGATAAATAAACGCTGTCTGATTCCACTTAAGAGGTCCCGAAGGGAGCCGCATTCACACAGACGGAAAGTAGATGGGGAGTTCGTGCTTCTCGGGGACAGGGCCTCAGTTTGGGGAAAGGAAAGAGCTCTGGAGATAGCTGGTGGCACAACAGTGTGAAGGTTCTTAACTCCCGACTGTGCACTTAGAAACGGTTCAAATGGTTAACGTTATGTGTATTTCATCACAATGGAAAAAACACATTAAAGAAAACTGAGTGGGGGGGTGCCTGGGGGGGCTCAGTAGGTTAAGCCTCCAACTTCGGCTCAGGTCCTGATCTCACGGTTCTTGAGTTCGAGCCCCACATCGGGCTCCCTGCTGTCAGCGTGGAGCCTGCTCCAGACCCTCTGTGTCTGTCTGTCTGTCTGTCTCTCTGCCCTTTCCCCACTCAGGCGCACACTCTCTTTCTCTTAAAAATAAACAAACGTTAAAAAAAATTTTTAATTGAGTGTTTGTGTGGCATTTTGTATCACCCTTCAACAGAAGAGGAGTTGGGTGTTCTGCTGATTAACTCACTTGCCTCTTTCAATTGATGTTGTGGTTTGTTTGTTTTTTTAATGTTTATTTATTTTAGAGGGACAGGGAGACAGAGTAGGAGCGGGCGAGGGGCAGAGAGAGAGGGGGCGGGCACAGAATCCGAAGACAGGCTC
This sequence comes from Panthera uncia, assembly GCF_023721935.1. Taxonomy (NCBI): domain Eukaryota; kingdom Metazoa; phylum Chordata; class Mammalia; order Carnivora; family Felidae; genus Panthera; species Panthera uncia. The sequence goes on along the minus strand of NC_064809.1, from coordinate 134,358,879 downwards.
CAGGCTCCGAGCTGTCAGCACACAGCCCGACGCGGGGCTCGAACCCACGAACCGCGAGATCGTGACCTGAGCCCAAGTCGGACGCTCAACCGACTCAGCCACCCAGATGCCCCCAACAATCGGTGTTGTTTTACTGCATGAATGTGAAGACCGTAGCAAGGATTAATTCGGTAAACCGTGTCTTAGAACATCCTCTCATGCAGGTTGGTGGTGAATACGTTGTACGCAGCAAGCCAGGTGACCTCCAACAGAACAAGTGAAATGTTAAGTAACGAAGGAAAGCAGAGGGTGGCACTCACTCCCCGGCCCAGGCAAGAGCCAAGGGAAGGCTTCCAGAGGTGACAAGGCGGCCGTCCTTCCGTCATCGCTTCCCCAACCACACAGGGAAGAATTCAGCATCGTCAGTGGAGGGGGGGGGGGGATCCCCAGCTCCGCGCTGACACAGGACGCACAGCTGGGCATCAGGTCACAGAAATCCCACGTGGAGACCCCACCACGCCCGAACGGCCCTCAGCAACCTGGGACAAATGAGGACACTTCTGCCTCTTCCATCCCTAACTTCTGGGAGCGGTGCCAGTTAGCGATGCCCGCCCGTGCCCGCTGCCCGGCTGGAGGGGCTCTTAGGAGAGAAGCGGGGCCTCGGGCAGCCTGCAGTCTTCTCGCTCAGATCGCTTCCCTCCCTTCAGAGAGGAAGCTTCGATAGAGCACAGTTAATCTCCGGTTCCTGTACTCTGCGTGAAGTGGATCCACCAAGCATAATATAAACCAAGCAAAACCTCTCTTGCAAAATCTTCTTGGCTTTGGACTCGGGCATCCCAAGGGAAGGCGAGAGACGTTGTGGGTTAAAACCGCCCAGCCCCGGGGGAACCCGGGGAGGCTCGGTCGATCAGGTGCCCGCTCTCGGTTTGGGCTCAGGCCCTGATCTCACGGTTTTGCGAGCTCGACCCCACGTCGGGCTCCGCGCTGGCGGTGTCTGGGATTCCCTCTGCCTCTCCCTCTGCCCCCCCGCCCTGCTGGCTCTGTGGCTCTCAAAAATAAACTGCCTGGCCCCAAATCTGCCCTCCACCTCACTGAGCCCCCTTATCTCCATCCATCAAACGGGGCGGTAACTGTGTAGGGCTGGGAAGAACAATGTGCTCATTCGGGCAAAATGCTTACGTCGGTGCCCGTCCACAGAAAGAACCCTCCCAATCGGGCAGCCACAGAAAGCACCGCACCGCTAGGGAGAGGGCATCCTTCTTGACGGGAATCACACGCTCCCCTAGACTGACACGTCGCCAGAGGACCGCCACCCCGCCCCCCCTGCCCTCGGGAAAGAGACGCCCCCGCCGGAAGTCCCTGGTGAGCAGGTGGACAGAGACCGCCTGGTTCACGGGCAGCGGATGCCATCTGTCCGCTGAGACAGCCGCTAAAACCAAACCCCTTCCAGGCGAATTACGCCTTCGTGAAGGCTGCAGTGTGGACTGTGAAACGTGGTGGTTCTGAACCCGTGGTGCAGAGGAGTACGCGTTCTTGTCGAGGGGTAGAGAGACAGACACACGTTCTCTCCAACACGGCAGATGCCGGCCGGCAGTCAGAGGGGTTCCGGGGTGCTCCTTGGATGGAAGCTTCCAGAATGCCAGCCAGCCACCAGGGGCTCCGGCCGATGCCTGACTGGCCTGTGAGCTGTCCTAAGCCCTGCACACATTCAAAAGAGCCCCTCTGTGGCCCACTCCGTCGGCGGACCGTGCGACGCTCGACGTGGGCTGGGAGCCCGAGCCCCACGCTGGGGGTAGAGAGGACTTAAAAATAAAATCGTGTTTAAAAAGCCCCTCTCATGACCCTTCCACGTGCAGGCTTCTGGCTTGGGGCAGGGGATTCCTGAGGTGAAAAGACAGGACCCCGTCCTCAAGGAGGTGGCCCAGGGAGGCACCAGGCAATTGTCACTGGGGTCTGGTGTACAGACCCTTGCAGGTCTGGGATAGGGACAGAACCATCCCCCCTTCAAGGGCACCCGGCCTCCCAGGAGGAAGCAGGGCGTGCCCGGGTCTGCTTTCACGCCTCCACACAAGAGCCGCCCGTGCCTCAACCTCCCCCCCCCCCCGCCCCAACCCTCCACCAGCACCTGCCACGAAGCATCTCCCAGATCTCTCCCTCAGGGCAGGAGCCTCCTCCCGCCAAGGCCAGCGGACACGTGGGCTAGCCTCACCTCCCGACATCTCTGTAGCATCCCACCCTGCGGGGACCCCTCTCTCCCGCTTCTGCTCTGAACTCTCAGGCCACCTGTCATGTGTCGTCTGCACCTGGCCTTTGGAAGCTGGAAGCCGGGTGGTGCCAGGCACACTCCCTTCCGACAGCCAGTTCATCCACACCCACGCCAGTCCAGAGGCCCTTTCCTCCAGAAGTCTTCCCTCACTGACCCCCTCCACACACACACACACACACACACACGCACACGCGCACACGCACACAGCAGTTCCACGGCCTCTTTGCACCCTGAGCTTCCTGGCACTTAGCACAAATAATTAACTGCACTGTGTACTTAGTGTCATGAGGGCTGGGTCCCTGTACCTTGCCCCACGCGGCCTCAGAGCACTCAACACATTCCGGTGAAAGAATGATCTCATGCGATCCTAGCCACTCTAGGAAGCAGGGGGTCAGGGAGAGATTAAGCAAGTGGCCCGAGGCCGAAGAGCAAACATCGAGGTGGCCTTGGAGCCTGGCTCGGACTCTAAAGCTGACCCCCCCTCCCCCCCGCAATAACACACTGAAGGAAATTGGCTTCCTCCCAAAGCCGGACTTAGAAAAATCCAGACTTCTCAGCCAGAAAGATACATGAGGGGGTTCCGTGTCCCGCTTACGAACGCGATTTGAGGGCCGTGCTCCCAGGTTTCAATCCTGGTGGGGCCGCTGTGTGCCCGCAGGCGCGCTGCTTGACCTCTCTGAGCCTTGGTGGCCTCACCCGCACTCACGGAGAATGGGGGATAAAAACAGGAGTGGTTGCAGAGAGAAGTCTGATGTCCAAATAGGAGGCGTACGTAGGCAGCAAAAATCCTGGCACGTTTTACTCCAGCAGGTGACACGATCCAAAAGGAAACACAGGTTCAAGAAAAATACCGGCTCGGGGCGTCTGGGTGGCTCAGTCGGTTAAGCGTCCGACTCTTGATTTCAGCTCAGGTCATGATCTCATGGTTTGTGGGGATCGAGCCCTGAGCTTGGAGCTTGCTTGGGATTCTCTCTCCCTCTCTCTCTGCCCCTCCCCTGCTCACGCTCTCTCTCCTCTCTCTCTATATATAAATAAACAAATAAATAAATAGAAAGAAAATACTGGCTCACCCCATTAGCATAAAAATGCTCCCGTCTCGAAACCAGTCCTGGCAAGATCCCAGCCACCACCCAGGTTTCTGGAAGCCCCCAAGCAGGTACACTTCCCCCTCAACGTGCCGGGCAGAGCTCAGTCCCGTGACCCCTCGCGCCCCCGCCCCGGCCATCCCCCTGGGTGGTCTCCTGTCGCCTCATCCTATGGGCTGAGACCCCCACATGTCTGCCTGTAGCCTGATCTCGCCCGCAAACCCCGGCTCCCCAGATGTCAGACGGGACGCTTAGAGTGCCCACACAGAACTTGCACTCTTCCCCACCCCGTCCAGCCCCCCACCCGTCCAGCTGCTCGCGCCACAATAACGGGGTCGCCTGAATCATCCCTTGGCCCTCACCCTCTACCTCCCATCGCACGGCAAGTCCTGTCCACTCCAGCTCTACCTCTATCCACTTCCCAGCGGCCCCCCGACTGCCACTCTGCCCAGGGTACCTCTAGCCCTGGACCCTGCACAAGCGTCCACACTGGCTCATGCCGCCTCTCCCCAGATGCCATGCAGCAGTCCAGAGTGACTTCTAGAAACCTAAGCCAAATAACCTCACTCCTCTGCTTAACGTCCTCCGGCGGCTTCCCAGTGAACTTTGGATAAAACCCAGTCTGCGCCCCGATTTTTAAAGCCCTCCCGCCTCAGCTGCCCTCTGCCTCTTCCCCAGAGGCACACACTCCCTTCTGGTCCCTCCAATACACCTCGTCCCACCTGGGGCCTGGGACCAGCTGTTCCTTTTACCCAAAAGCTCTCCCCAGATCTTTCCACAGACGGCTCCTCGCCACTCACGCCTCAGCTAGGTATCCCCTCCCCTCTCTGCCCACTTGAGAGCCACCCGGGGCTGCTGTCACCGTCATGACACGTCATGGTCACTATGGCACTGATTCCTACTGACACATCCTCGTCAGGGCACCTATTCCTGTGTTTGCTGTTAGCAGGTGCAGTGGCCCCTGAAAAGATACATCCACGTCCTGACCCTGGAATGCGACCTTATTTGGAATCAGGGTCTTTGCAGGTGCAATTAAGGATCTCAAGATGAGATCCTCCTGGATCACCCAGCTGAGCTCTAAATCCCAAGACAAGTGTCCTTGGAAGAGAAACACAGAAGGAAAAGGCAGTGTGAAGACAGAGGCAGCCACGAGCCCAGGAGCACCAAGAGCCCCCAGGAGCTGGGAGACGCAAGGACGGACCCTTTCCCAGAGCCTCTGAGGGGACTGAAGTTCTACAGACCCCGCGATACCTGACTTCTGGCCGCCAGGACGGTGCGAGGACACATCTCTGTTGTCTTAAGCTGCTCAGTTTGCAGCAATTTGGTCCCGGGCCGCAGAAGACTCACAGGGCACGCAGCTCCGCGTCCCCAGGGCCTCGTGCTTGCTGAGTACGTGACAAACTGACAAATGATGGGCTCATGACAAATAGCTCCTCAGGGCTCCGGCCAGGCCCATAAGGGATGGATGCTTGGGAAACGTTTGCTCAATAGAACTGAGAAGCAGCCTGTGAATGACCCTTTCCACCTACTTCCTCTCTCTGGGCCTCAGTTTCCCCCACCTATACGAAGAGCGGACCAGCTGATCTGTGGCTTCCGTGTCCTGACAGGCAAACCACTCCTTCCCAAATTCTCAAGTGCCCATCATAAAACCTGGGCCCCATCGGACCCCAAGGCTGGTTCTTTGGTTCCTACATCTTTGCTCCCATCAGGGGGTGTAGGGATCCTGGAGGGCCCGGACCCCCATCCGTGTGGCGTCGGTGCAGCTAAGAACACACATCACAGACCCTCCACTTGGAGAAAGAAAGGCTCTGGGGCCCCCGCCCTCAGGAGCAGTAGGGGAGGGGGGCTTGGTGGTTGGGTCCCCCAGGAAGCCAGCAACAGGGTGGGCAGGAACCCAGTGTCCCCGCTCCCAGCGTTGGCCACGTCAGCACGGCCCTCTGGCAGGATCACTTGGCAAGGCTGGGGGCAGATTAAGCAGGAACATGACCTAAACAATTTCCAGGGCCGTCTTCTCCAGATCCCGGGCCCGCCCTGTTGTGTCTGGAACCCAGGTCCAGCCAAGGACATTTTGCTTTATAAAGGTGCCAGGAAAGGGGCAACTTCATACCCTGTGGACAGTTCTAGACCTCACCCAGGGTCCTGTGGTCAGAGGCATCTGCCCCTGCGTGCACCGTCTCCCCTCCACCCCCACAGCACTGCCTACGGCAGGTTCCTTGAGGGGTCCCTGAACCCCACCCCCAGATGGCAGCAGGGAGGGCCTGACTTGGGCCACACCCAAGGGAGAGGCAGGGCCAAGGCCGGGCCCTGGGCTGGGTACCCGAGCAAACGGCCCTCCGGCACCACGGCCATGGCCTCCCCAGTACACGACAGGCCTGTCCACGGATCTGAAACAAGACAGATGCCGTCACCTTGGGGATCACTTCCTGCCAAGCCAGCCACGAGCCCCTCGAGGGCCCTGTGGTCCCCCGTGCATGTCAAACGCATGTTCCTCCTCAGGACACGCGTGCAGCAATCGCTAATGGGACTCGAGCGCTGTCCTACCTGCTCTTCCCCTCGTTAAATTTAAGGTCAGGAGCATGTTGTGCTGTGACCTGGCCTTCTATTTACTGCTGTGCTTCCCAGGCAAGTTACTTAACTGCTCTGGGCCTTGGTATATATGTCTGTAAAATGAAAACAATAATAGTACCCTCTTCATAGGGTTGTTGAGAGGATTAAATTAGTGGCTAAATGTAAACTATGCCACTTACAGTCATTTCCTAGAGCAGAGCGTGTACTCATTCCAGATTTATGGAAACAGAAGTACAGAGGGCATGGGACTGGTCACTTTCAGAACCGGGACCGGTCTCCCAACCTCCTTCGAGGGCTGGCTCCCACCACGTAGGGCCTCGTGATAACACACAGGCACCTGGCTCCCTCCTGACCCAGAGTCAGGTGAGGACCCGCCTGAGGGCCAAGGGGGCAGGCCCAGCGGGCACCGACCCAGCCCCTGGTCCTGCCTTCCCCTGGTCCTGCCTTCCCGAGGCTCCCAGCCACACCCTCTCATCTCCAAGCTCCCTCCAGGCTGAAGCGTCTCCGATCCCAGGGAAGCTGACATAATGGCTGTCCCCATTTGGTTATGTGGTCACATCTGGGATCATTACAAGGAGACTGGAACCGTGCAGCGCCTGCAAAGGCATCTATTAGTCAAACTGTTATAATCGGATGTTCTGCAAAGTAGGGTCTTTTATTGCAGATAAAATACACCGGCGGGGGGATTGTGCGCGCCCTTAGAACTGGCTCCGTAAAGCTTCGCCTGCACGGCTGCCCCACCCGACGCACCCATGGCTCAGGGCCCTGCCATCAAAGGAACTAACTGGAGGGAAGAGGGGACACGTCCACGTCCTCTCTCGCCTCCCGGGCCTCTGCCCATGCTGCTCCCTCTGCCTGAACACCACCCTCCCCGACCTTTCCAGAAACCCAGCCAGCTCCTCCCACACCCCACCTTGCATGCTGCATCCTCGTGGGGGGGGGGGGGGTCCTCCCTGACTCTCTGCCTGTCGGGGTTGGTTTGAAATGGACTGTTGGCTCTTCAGGCTCTCCTGGGGGGTGGGGACCCCATGGGCAGAAAGGCCAGGCCTCTCTTCTTCCTCACCGTGTCCCCAAGATTCAGAACAGCGTCTGGCACAGAGTCGACACCTAGTGCCCCGACTGATTGCCCGGGGAGCTCAGCTGACGCCGCTCTGCCTGACCTTCCCCGACACGGCTCTGGCCCTCGACAGCTGCCGGTTCAGAGGCCCTTCTGGGAAAATGAGTAGGACTTTCAGAGCATTCTTGGGGACAAGGACACTGGCTTACCCTGGGGAGGGGGCAACACAAATGATAGGTCATAGTAATCCAGCTACCTTGGCAGGCCTCGCCCCCCCCCCCCCCCCCCCCCCCCCCCCCCCCCCCCCCCCC